>NW_024383836.1:0-50953 GCF_016835505.1 Polypterus senegalus
CCAAAAACCTTTAACCTTTACCCTTAGGTAGACTGATAAAAAACAGCTGGCGCTTTGACTCTTGAAACAGTGGAAGCTGTATTTTTGCATCGGCTTTGGATTTAAGATTTCAAAATTTTTTAGCGATCCGATTGAGGCGTTATGATTCTATGCTGTTGATTTGATTTCATTTAAGTTTTCAGCTCGCTGATTACCACCTAAACGGCAAGGTGAGTGCATTACCTGCATGTCTTGTCTGCCTGCGCAACTAATTTTACATACTTTCTTTATAGCTGTTCAATAGCTCAAGCCTAGCTATGTAATTTATTTTAAATATGTTCCCAACACGCATTTACTTTTCTAGGTAGATTTTGGCTTCAGACCCCAGTGCATTAATCTAGTGCTGCCCTGTGAGTGCCGTTCATTTACCGGACAGCCAGTCTCATGCCATAAGATTCAATCTTGTTGTATTCCATTTATTTTGTCCAATTTAGTCCCACTTATGTAAACTTTAAAGTCCAACCTTAAAAGTTCACTGCATGAGGTAGCAGATCTACGGTGCGAGATGTAGCTTTTAGCCTCTGCACTGTGCGAGTTTGACAAGTCCGCCTCTTGTCTTTTGATGGGATAATAATATCCCTATTCCAATTGGCCAGGCATGTTAAGCAGTTTTAATTTTCGCCGGAGTCCATGACAGTCTTGACCTCCATTCAAAACCGAGCCTCACATTCATCAGTGTAAGCATATTTTTTAATATATATATATATAAAAATTATCTATACTAATAAAAGAAAGCCCTCACTCACTCCTCACTCACTCACTCATTCACTGACTGACTCATCACTAATTCTCCAACTTCCGTGTAGGTAGAAGGCTGAAATTTGGCAGGCTCATTCCTTACAGCTTACTTACAAAAGTTGGGCGGGGTTTCATTTCGAAATTCTACGCCTAATGGTCATAACTGAAGGTATTTTTTCCATTAACTGTAATGGAGTTGAGCTGAAGGCGGAGTTTCGTGTGACATCATCGCCTCCCACGTAATCATGTGAACTGATTGTCAACGCAGTGCGTAGAAAACCAGGAAGACCTGCAAAAAGCGCTTAAGAAAACATGCATTATATAATTGAGAACGCAGCGAAAACAATAAGAACGGCAAAGTGACATATACTACCATATTCATGAGTGTTGCTGCCTCGGAAAGAAAGCAAGGTGTAAACCTAAACTTTAAACTAAGTTCATAGACAGGCTACAGCCGGCTTCACATGCCCACAGGTAATCGGGATACAAGTTTAATGAGAGGGCGAGGATATAAACGAAGTTTTGATCACTTTATAACTAAGTTAAAATTGTAGGTGAAGGGCTGTGCTTATGCAAATTCTAGAGACTGTGTTTGTGGGGATTGACAGTTAAGGGATGGGGAGTCACGTCATCATCTCCTCCCATTCAACTAATTTCGGTCTGAGCTGAGTCCTGCTAATGCCGTCTTCAAGCAACTTTGTCAGACTGCCACCAAATACTCACTGAAAAATCCACAAGTTAATACACACGCTGTCTCTATAAAGTTTCTCTCACACTGAATCCTCCAGGCACTACTTACAAAAGGTCACATTGACAATCGTGTTACGTTATTTTTAAAATCTGTCCTTTTCTTAGCACAAGCACAGCTGAGAAGCTTGATTCATGTGCCCATAACGCTTAAAAATAATGCATTTAATCACACTTTGCATACAAGCAAAGGAGCTTTTGTCAATGCATGTTTTCCCTGTACTGTGCACCATTACATTGATCAGCGCATCCCATTCATTTTATCCTCGCACCACCTTAGTTTGAGAAGAAGTCTGAAAAAATATGAGGTTAACACAGAAAAACAGATCACCAATTAAAGTTTTTATGAATAATCGATTCGCCATCAATAATTGTTTTGGTAAAGCCATCCTCCTTCCATTTTATAATTTTTCCGTAATAGCCATGATTAAATGAACGTAAATAAAGTAAGAGCAAAGCGGTGACTTATTTAGGCAGGCATATATATGACAGCAACACTCATGACAATGTCAATCATGTTACGTTATTATTAAAATGTTTCCTTTTCTTTTCATTACTTTTTAACACACTATTCTCCATCGAGGCGGGATTTTGCTATATATATAATATATGAATGACCTCAAAGAGCTGAGACTTTTGATATCATAAACGTGTCTGCAAAAACTGTGGTCTCCGCCCAAAAGTCGAGCAGCCAGCAGCACGCATAGCTGTGCCGGCCCTTTGAGAGCTGATGCGCTTCTGCTTTAAGTCAAAGTGAGCACTTTAATTTTTTCATCCCCCCCTGCGTTTATAGCCCAGACAAGTGCAAACACGGGACCCTTTTCTACACCACGGAAAAATAATTAAGGCGATTCACACTTTCTTTGCACGTAGCGATTATGAGGTCCTCACCTGGATTATGAAACAACACGAGTGGAGGACTGACAGTGCCATCACAGCCGATTAATGGCGGGCGCCCCCACCAGTCTACACAAGACCCACCACGACTGTCCCCAAAAGGCGATCATAACGTCAGCGAACACATCTTTTATACTATATAAAAGAAAAGGCAATTTTCCCTTTTTCTTTACACCTTTTTCCTTTTATCCCAAACCAAAGCCTTTCTCTTAACCCCTGCAGAGGACACAAAACTAATTTTCTTTAAATGCCGGTAAGGCACATTACCACAGGCACAAATTTGAACGTTCACATAGAAAATGTAATTTCTATACCACAGCCGTCGTGTAGCGCCTTTCAAAAGGGATCAACTACCGAGAGATGATCCATATACATTTGCTGCTTTACAAGCTGCTGTTAGTTACTTACACCTGTTGTGTTACACAGTCTTTAAAATGTAGTTTACCTGAAACCACTCCCGTAGGGCTCAATGTAGCTGTACTTCTTAAACGTTAATGTTTTACTGTTTAATAATTATAGACTATATTTTTATTATTTTCCCTTGCACTCAGTGACCAAAAACTATACACCTAGATAGTAGATATATATATATATATATATATATATATATATATATATATATATATATATATATATATATACAGTATGTGTATATGTAGATATGTATATAGATATGTAGATATGAAGATATGTATGTGTATATATATGTATGTATGTGTGTGTGTGTGTGTGTTTTTGTGTGTGTGTATATATATATGAAGCAGCAATCAAGCTGTGAGAAAACACTAAAAAGGAGGCATGTCAGACGTTGTGGTACATTTTCTGATGCAGCTAGCGAAAAAACTTTGTGACGCTGCCCCGCCAAATACACAAAACAATTACTTTGACAATCATGTTACATTATTTTTAAAATGTTTCCTTTTCTTTTTCATAACTTCTTTAATACATGACATCGCTGTGCGGGGATTTTGCTTATATATATATATATATCACAGCGACACTCATAACAGTGACAAAACAATTACATTGACAATCATTTACGTTATTTTCAAATGTTTCCTTTTCTTTCTCTTTTCTTCTTTAACAACTACTTCTCTGCCAAGTGGATATATATATATATATATATAGATAGATAGATAGATAGAGAATATATATAGATGATATGAAAACAACATATATATATATATAGATATATATATATATATATATATGATAGATGATAGATAGATAGATATGAGGACAACACTCATATCAATGACAAAACAATTACATTAACAATCAAGTTACGTTGTTTTTCAAATTTTTTCCCTTTTTTTTTCGTACCTTCTTTAACACACTACTTCTCCACTGTGAAGCGCGGGTATTCTGCTAGTAATTAATATATAATAATATAATTATTAATGTAGCCACAATCCTGCCGACTTACGCATTATGTTTCCTGCAGAGGCATTAGCTCTCTTGGAAATGTGTTCTTTAATATTGTGGCTTTTTAAATAATTAAACAATATCATAATATACCAGAAAGGCGATATCCCTCCCCTAGTGATTACGCGGTACAAAAAATCACATGAGACAAAATATCTTTAGCTTACATTTACTGAAGTTTTCGCAGTTACAGACGGAGGCATATGGACAGACTTTTATCCAGTGGGAAATCTGGATCAACACAGTCAGCCATTTTCTCCGTCCCTACGCTGAGAGGTTTTCAACAACTCTTTGTTATATGCTGCTCAAGGGTCTGGCCACTGTCCAGACCTTTTATAATGTCTTGCTTCATTTGCTGGTCTTCTCTGTCTCCAAACAAGGGCTGAATTCCTCTCCCACAAAATACAGAAATATCATAGTGCTTACATGTCGATTCTCATTCTCCCAAGAAGGAAAAGAAGATTTGTGTGACAGAGGACAGAAATACCCTATTCTGTGTTTAAGCTGACTATACAAGCCTCCAGTTGTCTTTGGCTATCTAATCCAATGCTTGTAATGTAAATTTAAGCAAACACGTAAATATAAAAGGAGTAACACTTTAAAATAATTTGCCTTAATGCGAGAATTATCAAAAATAAGCTAAGTGAGTTGGACTTGTATGTAGCAGAGCATAATTATGATATTATAGCAATAAAGGAAACCTGGCTAAATAACAAAGATGGGGATGAGTGTAACACAGAGGGATACACATTATTAGGGAGGATAGAGAGAACAGAGAGGGAGGTGGGGTTGCTGTTTTATGCCAAACAGGATTTAAATGTAAGTCATCTTCAGTTGGATGATGAGCCCATCTTAGTGAGGACATGTGGCTTTGCCTGGAAAATATTAGGGAAAAAGGTCTTAATTTAGGAGTGTGTTATAGACCACCCAATTCAGACAGTAATTTCAACACACATCTTTTTAGTAAATCCATAAAGGCAAGTTTACAGGGGGATATTTTAGTCATGGGGGACTTTAATTATCCAAATATTAACTGGGATAACCTTACAGATGGAGGAGCACAAGAGCAGGAGTTTTTAGAAGTAATCAGCGACTGTTTGTTAACACAGCATGTTAAAGAGCCAACACGGGTGAAGCCTGTCTGGATTTAGTATTCTGTAATAATCAGGATAGACTTGAGGGTGTAGAGGTGATTGAACCACTTGGGTCACGTGACCATAATGTAATACAATTCTCAGTATTTTGTAAGAGTGCAGATACAAAGAATAAAATTGTGAAGTTGAACTTTGGGAGGGCTAATTTTGAGCAGATGCGACAAAGTCTAAGTAGGATAGACTGGGATAAGCTTTTAAATGTGGAGACAGTCGAGGAGCAGTGGAACAGGTTTAAAAATGTAATGCAGGACAGATACAGACCTAAATTTGGAATTAATAGGAAACTAAAAAAAACTCCACATTGGATTAAAGATTTAAAAAAGAAGTTGCAAAGGAAAAAAACTGCTTTATAAGGCATATAAAACTAATGACTGCAAAGTGAATCATAGCGCGTATGAGAACATGAGGGCAACCATTAAGAAGGATATCAGGGAGGCTAAAAGACAGTTGGAGGGAATAGAGCAGATAAGGCGAAAGACAACCCCAAGAGATTCTTTCAGTAATTTAATAGTAAAAGAAGAGTTAAGGAGGAGTGCAAGTTCATCAGGAATAGTAAAGGGGAATTAAAAGATACAGACAGTGAAATAGCAGACGCCCTAAACTTAAATTTTTGAGGTGTTCAAGTGAGCGAGTGGATAACCTCAGAGCAGTAACAGGGACTACTAAGGAGGTACTGAGGGATTTGGAAATTGTAGAGGGAGAAGTGCTGCTCAGATTAAATAAGATGAAATCAAACAAATCACCAGGACCAGATAATATTTATCCTCAAGTTCCTAAGGAGGCTAGTGAGTACAGATATAAAACCTTGACACATATTTTTAGGAAGTCACTGAGCACTGGAGAGATTCAGAAGGACTGGAAAATGGCAAATATCATCCCATTATATAAAAAGGATGACAGGGTGTTTCCTGCAGAGGCATTAGCTCTCTTGGAAATGTGTTCTTTTAATATTGTGGCTTATTAAATAATTAAAACAATATCATAATATACCAAAAAAGGCGATATCCCTCCCATAGTGATTACGGCGTACAAGAATCACATGAGACAAAATATCTTTTAGCTTACATTTACTGAAGTTTTACGCGGTTACAGACGGGGAGGCATATGGACAGACTTTTATCCATGTGGGAAATCTGGATCAACACAGTCAGCCATTTTCTCCGTCCCTACGCTGAGAGGTTTTTCAACAACTCTTTGTGTCGACACAGCCTCGAAGGGTCTGGCCACTGTCCAGACCTTTTATAATGTCTTGCTTCATTTGCTGGTCTTCTCTGTCTCCAAACAAGGGCTGAATTCTCTCCACAAAATACAGAAATATCATAGTGCTTACATGTCGATTCTCATTCTCCCAAGAAGGAAAGAAGATTTGTGCTGACAGAGGACAGAAATACCCTATTCTGTGTTTAAGCTGACTATACAAGCCTCCAGTTGTCTTTGGCTATCTAATCCAATGCTTGGCTAGCAATTCTAACTGCTGAGCCCCTGTGTGCCAAATTTAACATGCACATGTGAATAAAACTCATAACAGTATTGTCCAGATATAGTGACATAAAGAAACATGTAGTATAACACAGGGCAGATCAGAGCAACTATAGGCCAGTAAGCTTAACAAGCATCACAGGAAAATAAATGGAAGGAATTATTAAGGATAAGATTGAGCAACACTGGCAAGGACAAGAGTTATTCTGAACAGTCAGCATGAGGTCAGAAGAGGGAGGTCGTGTTTACTAACATGCTGGAATTCTATGAGGATGCAACAAAAGGATACGATCAGAATTGAGCAGATTATATTATTTATCTGGACTTTCAGATAGCATTTTATAAGGTGCCACATGAGAGGTTGGGAATCAAATTAAAATAAGTGTGAGTTCAGGGTGATGTTTTTAGATGGGTATAGAATTGGCTCAGACACAGGAATTAGAGGGTGATGGTGAGGAACCTCATCAGAACTGGCCGATGTTAAGAGTGGTGACAGCAGGGGGCAGTGCTAGGGCCACTGCTATTTTAATATATATAAATGATTTAGATAGGAATATAAGTAACAAGCTGGTTAATTTTGCAGATGACAGGTGGATTAGCAGATAATTTGGTATCCGTATATCATCACAGAAGGACTTGGGTAGCATACAGAATTGGGCAGATTTGTGGAAGATGAAATTTAATGTCAGTAAATGTAAAGAAATACACATGGGAAGGAGAAATGTTAGGTTTGAATACACAATGGGCGGTCGGAAAATCGAGAGTCCACCTTATGAGAAGGATTTAGGAGTCATAGTGGACTCCAAGCTATCAACTTCACGACAGTGTTCAGAAGCCATTAAGAAGGCTAACAGAATGTCAGGTTATATAGCGCCTTGATGTGTGGAGTACAAGTCACAGGAGGTTCTGCTCAACCTTTATAACACACTGGTGAGGCCTCATCTGGAGTCCTGTGTGCAGTTTTGGTCTCCAGGCTACAAAAGGACAAAGCAGCGCTAGAAAAGGTCCAGAGAAGAGCGACTAGGCTGATTCAGGGCTACAGGGGATGAGTTATGAGGAAAGATTAAAAGAGCTGAGCCTTTACAGTTTAGGCAAAAGGAAATTAAGAGATGACATGATTGAAATGGTTAAAATTATGAAGGGAATTAGTACAGTGGATCAAGACTGTTATTTTAAAATGAGCTCATCAAGAACATGGGGACACAGTTGGAAACTTGTTAAGGGTAAATTTCATGTACAAACATTAGTAAGTTTTTCTTTACACAAAAAACAATAGACACTTGGAATAAGAGACCAAGTAGTGTGGTAGACAGTAAGACGTTAGGGACTTTCAAAACTCGACTTGATGTTTTCTTGGAGGAAATAAGTGGACAGGACTGGCGAGCTTTGTTGGGCTGAATGGCCTGTTCTCGTCTAAACTGTTCTAATGTTCTAATGTTAGACGGCACTTCTGGAATCGCTAATATGTCACATATTGTTTTAGAAATAAGACGTGATAGTATTCTTCGGAATGTTTACTATATTTGTAATTTGATTTGTATTATTAAAGAATGGAATAATTTAAAATGTGGAATTATTAAAATTACTAAAAAATTCATGAAATTTATTGAAAACTAAAGAAATGTTTGAATTTTACATATGTTTTAAAACTTGGTTTTAATTTTAAATGTGTCACATGTGTGACTTTATTTTTGATGTTGAAAACATATTAGTGATGCCCCAGTGTGATCGAGACTTGAGCACTTCTGCCAATTGTGCATTCCCAATTTAAAATTTAGTGTTGCTGGGTGGATTTCAATATAATCAAAAATCTGAAACGTGCATAAAAGTTTAGTGGGGTGCCACAAAAACTAATATGAAAAGATGCGGCACGCTTGGATAGAGGTTCAGAAACACTGATATAAGCAAATGTTGTACGAGCCTTCATGTGTCTCAGAGACATCTGTACATTTGTTAGTGCTGGTGACAGCGAGTCCTAGTGTGTGTCACTGAGAAGTGACAGGCTGGAGGGGTCACACTTATGTACTTAAGTGGAATGAGTCTGAGGTGGGCTATTACAGAGTGACTGGCAGTAGGGAATAAACATCCTCCTCCTCACTAAGCTCAGATAAACTTTCACTTTGGTTTCTTCACAAGTCACTTCTTTGTTTCTCTGACTGATTCTCTCTGCCTGCCTCTCCTCAGACTGACGGTGGCTGAAGCCCAGCTGTTTGTGTCACAGGACGAGTTCACCTGCTCGGTGTGTCTGGACACCCTGACTGACCGCGTGTCACTGCATTGTGGTCACAGTTTCTGTCTGATGTGCCTCACAGACTATCGACTATGAGATATTGAAGGTTAAAATAACAGACTACAATAACACAGTCCGTCTTGAGATGCGCTGCTATTTCTCTAGAATTATAAATAACAATGCTAGTAATCCCAGAGTCTTATTCTCTACAATTGATCGTCTGCTAAACTCCAGTCACTGAATAGAATGCCTCCAAAATACTTTCAGTGAAACTTGGAGGCTATTGTTGTATTTTTTAATCAACAAATTAATGATATTAGAAATAATATAGTACATCTCCCAACACTGATCCTCTTAAGCCCCAGTGCTCCATTATAAACAAATTAAATTCTTTCACCAGGATAGATTTACCTGATTTATATAAAATAATTTCTCAACCGAGACCCTCCACCTGTGTCCTCGACCCAATACCAACTTGTTTTTCAAAGAAGTATCTGGTGTGCTAATTGATAGTATTCTTGACATAGTAAACTCGTCATTAGATACGGGGGTCTTCCCAGACTGTCTTAAGACTGCTGTAGTTAAACCCCTGCTCATGAAAAATAATCTTGACTCCTCTGTTTGTGACAATTTTAGCCCCATTTCTAACCTGCCTTCTTAAGTAAAATCCTAGAGAAGGCTATCATTATGCAGCTAAATAATCACCTCAATAAACCTGCCATTCTTGATAAGTTTCAGACGGGTTGCAGAACAAATCACAGCACAGAAACTGCACTCATTAAAGTAGTAAATGACTTCCGGGAAAATGCAGACAAAGGCCTTTTATCTTTTCTCATCTTCTTAGATCTGAGTGCTGCATTTGATACCATAGATCACAATGTTTTTAGAAATCGCCTTAGTCAGTGGGTGGGCCTCTGTCAGGGTCTTAAATTGGTTTGAATCCTACCTGGCAGGTAGACAATTCTTGTTAGTTGTGTTGATTAGACTTCAATAACACATAATATTTTATATGGTGGTCCACAAGGCTCTATCCTGGTCCACTTCTCTTTCGATTTACATGCTTCCATGAGGTCAGATTATCTCAGAGCATAATGTGAACTACCACAGCTATGCTGATGACATACAACTGGATTTATCAACAGCACCTGATGACCTCGACTCTCTTCATTCACTGACACAATGTTTCACTTGTGTTTCGAATGGATGAGAAGTTATTTTCTTAAACTAAATGAAGAAAAAACTGAAATTTTAGTGATTGGCAAAAATGGATATAATGAGGTTATTAGAAATAAACTTGATGCATTAGGATTAAAAGTCAAGACAGAGGTAAAAATTTAGGGTAACTGTTGACTCGGACCTGAATTTAAAATCATATTAATCAGATTACTAGGACAGCATTGTTTCATTTAAGAAATATAGCAAAAGTTAGACCTCTTATAACATTGAAAGATGCTTAGAAATTAGTTCGTTTTTTATTTTCAGTCGACTAATTATGTCACTCCTCTCGGGACCCCCAAAAAAAAGACATCAATCAGTTCCCGGGGCAGAATGGAGTTTTAGAATCTTAACTGGAAAAAAAAACCCCGTCAAACCCAGTTTTAGCACCCCTGTGGGGACCGGGATTCTTCAAAAAAATCGGCTAATGGTTTAAAAGCCTTAAATCATCTCTCCATCTTATTTTAATCTGACACCCACTCCAAATCGTAACCTCAGATCTTCAAATGAGTTCTCCTTAAAATTCCCAAGAAAAAAAACTTAAAAGAAGTGGTAGGGGCCTTCGCTTATGCATTTCCCGGGAATACCTGCCAATAGGTTCGCCAGGCTGATACAGTAGACACAAAACACTGCTGAAAACACTTTTTTAACTTGGCCTTTCTATAACTTCAATTTAACTTAATTTAAAACCCCTGATACTCTATATTTCAATTTCCTTAATAACTATTCATGGTGGCTCAAAACCCGTACTGCCCCCCTACTCCCCTTTTCTTTTTTTTTTTCTTTTTTTGTGGTGGCCTGCCCCCCTCCACCTACTAAAAAGCATCATGATGCCCCAAACAATGATGGATGGATTAGAAGAAGTCTAGGGCCCATCATCATCATCAAACCCTTGGAGAACCCTAAATCCAAAGAGGACTGTTTCATTTATGTTGGTAGAATGCCCAGGGGGGTGGGGGTATCATGGTCTGGAACCCCTACAGTTTTATTTTTCTCCACCGTCTGGAGTTTTTTTTTTCTGTCCCCGGCCATTGAACCTTACTCTTATTGTGTTAATTAATGTTGATTTATTTTTTTTTATTATTTTTTCTTTTATTTTTTTTCTTTATTTGAAAAGCACTTTGACTACGTTTGTATGAAAATGTCTATATAAATAAATTTTTGTTGTTGTTGTTGCACCACCACCACCCTGATCATAGTACTGTGATGCCCCTACATTGATGGTTTAAAGCCAGGCCCATGCCCGCATCATCAAGTTTATAGAACCCTGAATAAGAGGACGGTTTGAGGTCATTGATGTTAGGTGAATCCCCAGGGACGGGTGGTCTGGGCCTCAGAACCCCTGCAGATTTTATTTTTTCCCCCATTTTGGGTTTTTTTTTTTTTTCTGTCCTCCCGCCACGCCCTTTCCCCCAATTTTGTTAATTTGTTCCCTTATTTTAAATTTATTTAGTTTGTCTTTTCACTTTCTTCATCATGTAAAGTACTTTGGCTCCATTGTTGAATGAAACTGTGCTCAGAAAAAATTTGTTGTTTTGGGATCGGGCCCAAGAGGAGCTATCCTAAAAGGGAAAAAACTTCACCACAAAGCCTGTTCTGTGAAGAAATAATTGCTGAATAAGTCTCAAAAAATTAAAGACAACAATCAGTCCCCCCCACCACCTCATTGGGCCTCCTTTTTGTCAAGAGCTTTTTTGAGGGATGTCTCTTATTGGGTGGTAAAAGGTCTTCAGCAAAAAAAACCTAAGGTCGGGGAGTATGGTCACTTTTATAGTTAATACAGAAAAGGAATGAACACACGCCAATTTTCCTTTTTTTAAAAAACCCAAGGTAAATTTTTTGAACATCATGTCCTATGCCCGGTTAACCTGGACCAGGCACTAGATCTCCGTCATTTTGGGCCCATTAAAAAAGATTATAGAATTTTTTTGCACTCTGCCATTAAAGATCTATAGCACCGCAAGGAAGTTGGACAATTAAGTGAAGCCCCTTTTGTTTGTCAGAATCAGGGGGGTAGCACGGGCCATATTCAAAATATTTTAGATTAAATCTATTTAGTTAGCATGTGGCCCTGTTCATTTTCAATATGGGTGGTATTTTTCCCCCGACCGGGGGCTTTTGTCGGTTAAAATAAAACAGAGACCCAAGATCCCCCTTTTGGAACACAACATTTGTTTATATGAGAGGTTTGTCTTACCAAACCCTTTTAAAAAGCTCTATCAAAGTATTTTTAAATTTTCCCCAAAAAATGCCACCAATCTTTTGTTTGTAACTAAAAAAAAAACCTTATAAAATAGATCCGGGTGCTTGATAATAATTAACACAAATTGATTCATTAAATGATATTTTGTGCTTTATTCGGTTTTTAATATTTTAATTTCCCTTTTTTTAATTTTTAATTTAAATTTGAACTTTTTAAAAGACAATTCAACTACCAGACGGGCAGTCAAAAAGCTTATTTTTATTTCAAATGTTTTATACATCACAGCATTTTTTCAAATTTAAAAACTCCTTTTAACCCCACTTTTCTGTGGTTATTTATTTCCTAATTAACTTTTTTTTTTAATTATTTTGGCAAAATTCCTTACCATCAAGACAACCAGTCTAGTTCATATTTTAAACCCCAATATTTAATTTCTTCCGAACGGGAGGAACACGCCCCTACGGAGATAAGATTGAACAATAACCAGCTAATGTTAATTACCTTCCGAATTTAAATAATTTTTTTCCCAACTTTTTTAAATCCCATGGAACTGCCTACATAGATGACAGTTTTGTGAAAATATACCACAGAAACTTAAATTTGTTGTAGTGTGTGGTGACTTGGGGTGATCCCTTGTTGACCCGGTCTTAAGATGTCTTTTCTCCTCGGAATTAGTATTTCAAAATTTTAGTTTTTATTCTTATCTTTGTGATATGGTGAAAATGTTTCATTTTGGAATAATAATATCTAGCTTAACTCTCCCCCGGCTATGATCCTGCACAAACCCTGGTCTATTGTCCCATTAAAGGGCGTTTGAACACTTGTTGACATTTGGGAATCAATTTTAAACTTACATCCCTTCACCCTAAATCTACTAAAAAAAGGGTTTTTTTCACAAACAGGGGGTGAAAAAGTTTTCAATGCCCCTTCCATGTCCCCCTGGACTACCTTAAAGAAAAGAATAAAACCTCACAGTTTTAGTAAAATTATAATCCTTGTGCTTTTTATATAATAGATATGATGTAACTATTCACAAAAAAACATTTTCCACCCTGATTTTTACGTGTCCAAAAAACCCTAATCATCACACCCTGAGTGTATTTGCCCCTATAACATACTATAAACCGTTCTTTTTTTCGGGTTCATAACTGATGTAAAGGAAGGCTTTCCAAGCTTTAAACAAATTTCAAAACTTTGTATTATACAAATCCCCCGGTCCCAAAAAGTGTTTATCACCTTGATGAAAATGCTTTTTAAATTAATGAACAAGATAATATTTTCTTTTCATAAAAATGTTTAAAAAAAAAAAGAGACTAAACATAATTTATAAAAAAAACAGAACACCAATGGATGGCTGAAAAACCAAAGGGGAATCTAATTTGGTTAAAATGCCGAGTTTTTTTACAAAAAAAAACCCTGCAACAGTGGTTCTCAAACTGTGGGGTCACCGTAGGGGCGTAAAAAAAAGGGGGTTTTGAAGATAAAAAAAAAAACAAGAATCGAAAATGTAAAAAATACATCTATTAAACCCCAAAACAAATTAACTTAAACTACATTTTGATACTAGAAAATAAATATAGAGATATATAAATTAAAAAAGTTAAAAAGGTTAAAAAAATATCAAATAAAGTGTCTGAAATAAAATCTATTTATTTATGTATTTTTTTTTTCATGATTAGCGGGCCCCAAAAGATTTCATTTGAAAAAATAATGACTTTGTGTTTGCAAATTAATGACTTGGGGGCAAAAAAAGATATATGATAGAATTCGGTCTCCAGTTCCTTTGGGGACTTTTACGGGCATTATCATTTAAAAGGAGACAGAAATTAAGTTCTATGCTATGTTTGGGGTGGATGTGATCGAAAGGCATGATGATTCCAAAAGATCGTAAAGAAAACTTTTGGGAAAAAATGGGCGAACTCTTTGGGAAATAAGGTTTTTTTCTTATGATGTTTTAAAATCAGCCCTTTTACAAAGATTTTTAGTCTTTTTTTCTAAAGATGCTTTTTTTTTAAAAACTGGTCTTTTTCTTCATGAACATTTTTTTGTTCACTAATGCTTTAGTTTTTAATTAAAATTACCTAAATATTTGATCATTAGTTTAAGCAAAAAAGAGTAATCGGGTCTGTATTTTTTCGCTATACAAGCGGGAGCTTTGGCCCCCTTTTGGGGTCACTAGAAAAGAGCAAAGCTGCTGATTTTAAAACTGATTTTATTTCCCAATGAACTTCAAGGGTAAAAAAGGTTCTTACACCCCTTCCTTAGTTAAACCTCACTAAACCTCCCTCTAAAGCAGAACTTATGAGCTATGAATAAATTTTCAGAGACAAAAATTTAAATGTGATAAAGGAAAAAGTTGTTTTGGGAGACAGGATGCCCGTTTTGACCTAGTTCCTTTTTTATAAAATCAGTAAAAAAAGCTGAAAAAAAATAAAAAAAGATCTTGACAGGGCTGAACCCAACGAAAAAAATGGGTCACCGGGAAAAACGAAACCTCTACCCACCAGGTTTCGGGCTTCCCCTTTTTTTTGCTTTTATTTTGGCTTTTATTTGACCATCATACTTTTCTCCTCACCCTTTTTTAAAAAGACAGAATCTCCGTACAAATTCGCATTTTGCAAGGTCCCTTCTGCAAGGGTTAGAATACTTTTATTTGGTCAAGTTAATCACCTGCCTGGCTTTAAAGCCACCCTGAATATTCCCCAGAGGAGGCCCTGTTTAATTTTTTTTCGGGCCGAGAAAAAAACCTTGATTGGATTACCCGTTTGGTATAAAAAAAAACTACTATTTTGCTTCAGTCCTATGAATTTGTCATTAATGTTTTACGGAAGGAAAAAAATGCTGCCTCTTATTTATATCAAAAAAAGCGGTCCCACCTACACCGGCGCCACGCCCCTCCCCCCAGCCCCAAAACCGGCGCTCAAACACCCCGGGCGCAGCGCCAGAATCAACCAAATATTCTTTTGGATAAAATATAAGGATTCAGCCATCCTTTTTTTAAAAACATACTTTTTTGGGATATAATAATCATGAATAGGGCCCCGTGATCCGGAGAATAGCGCATGAAGAACAGTTATATTTCATTTAGCCCTATAAAAAAGATAAAAAAAAAATTTTTTTCTATGAAGTTCATATAAACGCGGGGGGCTACGGGCTTTGGAAACAGTTGGGGAAACGATTGGGGTTGCCAAAGAGGTTTTAAAGGCCCTTTTCTTTTCTCCAGGGGGGCCCAAAGAATTCCCCAGCATGGGGGCAGGTTGGGTGGGGATTACATTTTGGACCACCCGGGCTCGTGGCCTCACCCAGGGGGGATGGGTGCTCACGGGTGGGCTGGTTTTGCAAAAAACACAGAGTCCTCCCGGGGGGGTACCAAACTTCTTCCACCACAGTCACTTCCCTGCTAAAGCCGGGGTTTGTTAAACCTTTCCAGCTTGCAGAGCCTGACTTTCCTTCTTGTTTTTGGGACAAGAAGGGGGGCTGTCGGCAAAAAGTGGGCCTGAAAAAATCCATTTGGTCTTTCTGTCTGGGAAACCTGCTGCGGGTTTTTTGTGAGATGGAAGATTCAGCAGTGGATGTTAGATCTTTCTGTGAAAGGATTTTCGGGGGAGATGGGAAGGCAGGCTTAGAAAAAATTATGAGTGATAAACCAAAGATTAGATAGATTTTTTAAATAATAGAAAAAGGGTCATTCCCAAAGCAGGAGCGGAAAGGTAACTCGGCCCCCAGAGCTGGGCCCTCGGCTAGTTTCCTTTTTCCCTACACAGAGTTTTTAGAAAATGCTTTTGTTTTTATCAAATTTTTCAGGGGGATGGGAAGTGTGGGGGGGCCCGGCCATGGTTGCTGCCTCACCAGGGGGGAAGGGGGAACGATCGCCGGGCTGGCTCAGCCCCGGGTTCGGGATTGACATTTTGTCTCTTCCCCGGGCAATGGGAACATCGAGAGAAAGAAATCAAGCACCCCGGACCTGCTTTTTCCCCCTTGACCCCCCCCTGTGAGCGGGTGTCGGTGTGCTTGATTTCTTTCTCTCGATTTCATTGTCTTTTAAAAAATCTGTCTGTGAGATGGAAAAGCCGGGAGCTGCAAGTCATAAACAAAGATTGATAGATTTTTTAAAAGTGTTAATATTAAAATCATAGATAAAACCCAAGAAAAAACTTCACTTTTTATACCCCTTTCGAAGGGTTTTTAGGGGGAGACACTTCCCCCGGAGAGGACGGGGAAGTGTGGGGAGGCTGGCGCGGTGCTGCCTCACGGGGCCATGGCGGCTCTTTGGGCCGGGCAGGGTATGGTTTAAGCCCGGTTTTTTCCACCAAGGCAAACCTGCCTGGATTTGTCGGGGGCGACCTTGGGCTTCACCCGGGTAAAGGCTTAACATCCTGGGCGGGGAGGGGTGTCTGGGAAAGTAGGTGGGGCTGGGTGGGTTAAAGGGGGGCAGACATCCAAAAAACGGTTTGACAGTTTCCTGGGCAAGGGGGGGTGGGGGTGTTGGTGGGTTCAAGGAGGGCAGACATCCATCAAATTGCCCTTGACGTTTCCAACCAATCAGGTGCAGGCCAGCGTGTTAAGGGGGGTCGGGGGGACAGGTTCCTTCACTAATTTTTACCACCATGGGGGGGGGGTGGCCCGGGGGGGGGGGGCTTGGAATTTCCCTATCTGATGTCACGGGGTCTGGGGGGGACCGTATGATCCCAAAAGGGGTGGGGCTTAAAGATGGGATTTGGTATTCGTCATAAAGGGGGACAAGGTCTTTCTTTTTCTTGACATTTGACAGGCCGCATGCCAAATCCTGTTTTGAACCAGGCCCCAGTACATGTTTTTTTAAAATTCAACAAATAAAAAATTTCAAGGAATCTATTTTCAAAAAGGCAAACCTCTTTGTAAACACTGAGAGGGTTCTGTATATCAGATGAATATTATGGTCTATATATAAAATTGGATTACTGTACTGGAATTAGGGGCCCAAAAAATACAACCCGGTCGTGGGGCAAATCATTGAATACTTTGAAAAAAAGCATACCTGAGAAAAGTCAAGAGATTACTTTTATTTGAAAAAATATAGAGAACCCACCTACAGCTTTTTTAAATTTTAGAAATACAAGAAAGATTAAAAAAATTGGCCAAAAATTTGATAGACCCAAGGATAAAGTTTTTTTTTTTATCTTAAGAAGGGTTATTAGCCAGTATAAATAATGGGAACATACCCAAGATTTAAAAACAATTTATAACATTTAAAAAATTGGTTTCCAAAGAGAAGGTAAAGATCTTTCACAACTGTGAAAAAATGAAGGAAGATTTAGACTTGTTAACTAAAGCCCAAATTTGAACATTCAATTTGAGAAAAGGGTTTTTAATTTCTCAGTTTTCAAAAAAGCACTCATTTGCACTACTTCACTGGCTAAATAAGAAAACAAATTTATTATAAAAGGGTTGAATTTTGGAAAATTATTTTCATTACTTTCTCATTTGAAGACTTAAACTTCATTTTAACCCAACAGGGAAAATGTTTATTGGTTCATTAAACAGTCGGGCCCCTCCCAAAAAAAAAAAAAAATCAATTAAAACTCGTTTAAATTGTTAGGAAAAAAAAATGGATGGTGACTGGATGAATACAATTTATAAAAAATTCACAAACAATAAATGGAACTAAAAGATATTAATTTAGTTGAAATATTCTTAAAATCGGGGAAATTTTTCCCTTTATCAAGATGGACTGAACTTTGGGAAAAATCATTTTTATCGTATTTTTTGTGATGCAACATTAATTTATTTTCCCGTTTTTGAGGCAAACCACCCTAACCATGTTGCAGTTAGAACAATTAGCTCACCACCAAAGATTACATAAAGTAAATTAACGTTAACTTTTGCCCGTTTTAAAAATTTTTTGCAAAATGTATAGTTTTTAATTTTAATTAAGAATAACAGTAATAATAATAATAATAATAATAATAATAATAAAACAATACCCTGTTTTCTTCATATTTTATTTCTGCTTAAAACGCTCCGTTAAAAAAAGGACTTCATGTTTCGCCTTGCTTAGAAATGGGGGCGTATTCCCCTCTAAAATCGGGGCTAAAACTCGGTGGGGATGGGGTTTGGCCCCAGTGGATGCTGCTCGGTAATTTAGGGTCGAACAGTCATTACCTCACATGTTTCAGAAAACCCGGCCAATACAGATGTCCAAGTGCAGTGAAAAATAATAAAAAAATAAATAAATAAATAAAAAAGAAAACAATCAAACAGAATCCTGAAAAAGGTGTCAGGGGAGTTACACCTGAAGATGATGGCGTGTTTGTATTTGTGTCTGTCAAACGAAGTCAAAGTCATCTCGATTTATAACCTCCCCGGGGGTTAATAACCGAAGGTGCCCTTTAACGGGGGACCAAACCTGCGCTCCGTTCAGCCCCCACCCATTGAGGGGCGTTCCTGACCTAAAACGCGCACGGGCAAACCAGTCGGGCACTCCTTGCGTCGGTCTTGGGGCAAACGGGTGGCGTCCCCGGAAAAGCCCTCGCTTCGTGAGGCTGTCGGTGTGCGATCTCAAAGTTCCCCCTTAACACAAGGCGGGGTGGCAGTCCCTTATGTCCCCCCGGGGGGATTAGGGCGCGGAACGATCGAGAACATCAGTATGGAGCTCGGGAAGGGGACATCTACAGAGGGGGTGTCTTTACTTTTGGGGTGGGGTTGGGAAAAAAAGTCGGGTTTAGCAAGAAGGAGCAGAGCGGCGGTGGCGCAAATCTGTAAGAATGTGGTGCAAAAACCGGATATCACATTAAAAAAATCTGCATCAAAAACTTTTTTGATTACATTTGTCGGGGAAAGGGGGTAGAGTTGCCAAGAAAGCTTTATATTGAATTTGTTTAGTTGGCCAATAAATTTTGTCATTTTATTTACTTTTCACCACTAAAAAAACCCCCAATATTTTTAATAAATCCCGTTAATGTACGGTCTCCTTGCTAAAGAAAAGAAAAAAATTAAATGCAAGTCTGTTAATAGTAATACGGTCACTGGCATTTATCGTTTTTTTATATTATTTTAAAATTATATCTTTATAATTATATAACTTCCTACCTCTTATTAGGGCTGTTTGATTAACTCCCCACTCAGACTGGGGAGCAACACTCCGGGCTAAAAAAGAGCTTCATTGTTTTAATAAAAAATAAAAAAATTCAAATGGCATCACTGTATTTGTTGCTCCATTTCATTTTCTTTAAAAATTTAAAAAATATATTTTTATAACTTTTTGCACTTTATTACAAAACTAGATGTGTACATGTCAAGATGGGTTGAATTTAAAAATCAACGGAGATCTCAGTGTTATGTTTCAGTGCCCCTCTGTGGTGTATTTTTTAAATGCATGTAGTAATAAAAAGTTTAATTTTTATTCCAAAGATGGGAAAAAAATTTTGTAGAGTCAGGATTAATAAAATGTTTGTGATGTGTCTGTTGGAATGCAAAACAATCTTATGTCTCTTTATATCCATTCTATTGGCGAGCTGAAACACAACAAACTGCCGAGGGTTACCCCAGTTTTTTGCCAGAGAGGTTTAAGGCTGGTATGGTGCCCACTAAAAATCCACTAAACACATTCTGTCATTAAAACCCGATATCAGAGTGGCCTGCAAATGCTTTCCGGGCTTTAGATATTGATTAGCATGGGAGTCATAAAGCTGGCAAAGTTTGGGCGCCATCTGTTGAAAGACAGGCAAAGTGAATGGACAGATAAAAGACAGACACACAGACACTTTCCTTTTATTAAAAAGGGGTTAATCATAAACAAAAGTCTTAAAATTATCAGAATATTCAAAAAATGAATTTGATCAGCGAATTTACAAAACAAAAAATTACCAAATGAACAATTTGACAAATAACATCCATCCATTTTCTAACCCGCTGAAACCGAATAGGGGCCGGGGGGCTGCTGGACCAATCCCAGCCAACACAGGGGGCCCAAAGGGAGGGAAAAATCCGGGGAGGGTGCCAACCCACCGGGGACACACACAAACCCCCAAGCACAACTAGGGCCAAACAACCCCAATCCACCTAACCTGCATGTCTTTTTTTGTGGGGAAACGGTGGGAGGAAACCCATCGAAAACCGGGGGGAACATGAAACTCACCCAAGGGGGGACCGGGAGGCAACCCGGTCTCCTAATCGAGGCAGAAAACGCTACCCCCGCCACCCCCGCCCTGACAAATAACAGTCATCCCCCATTTTATGTTGTGTTTGATCTTTTTTTGATTAAAAAGCAATTTAAATTTTACAAACTGTGAAGCATTAACAGGCCTTTAAATTTTTAATGCAACACCTAATCATAATTAACTAAAAATTAATCTAAATAAGTATTCTTTTACACATTAATTATTATTAAACCAAAATGTCCTTCAAGGGATGTCAATATTCCCAATATTTTTGACCCCAAACTCTTCACATCCCAACTTCTCGTGTTTAATATGCAAAAGGCCACAAAGGAACAGTTTGGCTCCCGAAGAAAACTGATGTCAAGCCCGAAAGTCCCCCGGAATGTCACTAACAAGTCACATGACCAGGCTGAGGAAGAAAGGAGGGGACAGGAGCTGGATCGTTATCAGTGACGGCGTGTGTCCGGGGGCCTCACTTTTAAATGCGTTTGGCCCCAATGGCCACCGCCCCCCCCTGCTGACTGACTTTTCCATTTCTAATCCTGAGCTCAAAAAACCCCAAGGTCCGAGGGCGCCTCAACCAGCAAAACATAGCGACAGGACAACATGGCTGGGCCTGTAGGTTTTACGACTCCCTAGCTGTGGCGAGGACCTGGTGACCAGACAGACCAGTGGCATGAGGTCCAAAGTGGGGGCTGGCAATGGCGAGGTGACAGGAGAAAAAAAGGGGGAGCAGGGCTTGGTCAGCAGTGAAGAGCTCATGGGGACAACCTGTCTGATGGCGAGTGCAAAAAAATCGCGTCAACACATGAGATTGGTTTTATCAACGAGGAATACAATCTGTGATCACGGCCATCAGCAAAAGGCGAGTCAAAGGAAAATCAGAGGGAAAGAAAAATGAAAACACACAAGTGACACACTCCTGACTCACTCTGTCTCGGTCCTATCTCACCCCTTTTTCACCCTGACACTCTTCTCTATCATCCTCACCCCCCACTCTTTTTCCCCCCTCTTTCCTTTTTAACCCCTCAGGCTCCATGAAGATGAAAATTTTGAAACAGGCCATCTGCTGGTGGGGCCTTAAAAACAGTGGGGGGGTATCAGCCTGGGCCTTATTGGTTTTCACACACACTGATGTCGGTGACATTTTTCCTTTAGGGGGCCTTTTAATTGAAATGAATCCCGGGAATGTGTGTTCGTGGAAAAATAAAAGTGTCCCAAATGTACATCTGTTTTCACTTTGAACACTGGCGTGAAAACATACTGCCCCAGGGGAAGAATGTCTAACGGAACCAAATGACTCAGTAAAAAACCAAAAACCTCGGATGGCCCCGGTGTAAGGGGGGGGTCCTCGCTTTGACATTCCAATGAATTTATTCAGAGGGGACAGACCACCAGAGTAACTTCGAGGGGGAGACAATGTATGCAGAGGCCACACTCCTGTCACTTCTGTCACTTTGCTCAAATAGTCACTAAAATGAGGCTCTGGTACGAGAAGGCATGTGGTCCCCGCTGGACGTACTATGAAAGAATAGACTGACTGACAGGTGACATTAAGGGGTCAGAGGAAAACAGTTTGGGGGTCAGCCTGAAGGACATGTGGCTGTGAATCAACAGTGACCCTGCTGGTCAGATGGTATTTGTAGGTCTGGGTCACCGCCCCCCACTATAACACACCACCGATTGGTACAGCCCCAAAAATAAAGGGGGAAAGACAGCCCCTTTTTCCCATTCTCATCCACAAATTCACTCACAAAGGGGTGCCCCCCCCCTATGGGGGAAAATTAATTTTGACCCCAAATCAAACACAAAGACACCTGAGCTTGTGGGGACATCAAGTGAAGTGGAGGTACTGGTCAGTGGTCACATGGTGTCAGATGGCTGATTTTACACTGGGGGAAAACCAATCCCAAACCCAGGATAGAGGGGGATGAAGGGGGGTGTTGAACCCCGGAGGTTTTTGTGTGAGACATAAAAAAAAGGGGGAGCCCAGGCCAGTCCAGATACACACCTATTGTGGGGCTGTAGGGGGGCGCTGATTACTTTTTCTGTTTATTTTCCACACAGAGTACTGGGAATGAGACCACCACAAACACCAGGACTTTTTGTTGAACTAAGGCTGCACTCCCCCCCCCATCCTTTCCTGCCCAGTCCTTTTATGCGACTCAATCCCCCAAAGTTCCCCCGCACTCCCCCCTCCCAGAGCAGCGAGTCCCAGCGAGCCCTCTCTGCACAAATTTGTTGCCAGATGTCAAATCTGTCCCGGGTGATCAGGATATTTGTCTCTGTCCCCCCAGGACCTTCTTTTTCCCCTTGGGCGGGGGGCCCCTGTTTTCCCCGGGTTTATGTCGGGAGGGGGGAAGTCTAAAAGGGGAAAAAAAGAAAACTAAAAAAAATTGGGAGGTAATGGGACTGGGGGGAACCAACACAGACAATTAACAAAAACCAATCAGGATCTGCGGTGAGACACTAATAGTAAGAGCTCATCTGATTGGACAGAATCAGGCATTAAAAATTAAATCATAAAATGAAAAACAGACAAAAAAGAAAGGTCATTTTTAAAGTCATCTCAGCATCAGAAAATGATAAACAAAAAGGTCCCATTAGGTGAGCGATGGGCTGTCCCCACTGCCCTGGCATTAAAACATTTTATCGCCTGTCCACCCTTTAAATTTTAAAAACAATCCAATGTCCCGTCCACATAAATTATTTAATAAAAGCTGCATTCAGTATTTTCTATTTTTAATCTTCTATTTATAGTGCCTTTCCATCGTCAGGTTTTCTTTTTTTTTAGTGTGTTTCCTGTCATCTCTTTTTTTTATTTGACTGTCATTCTTATCCAAGGACCCGTCATCTGAGATTTCCCCTTTTTCCTTTTCTTTTTTTGTCCAAAAAGGCCGGCAGGTGGTACTTTGGGGGTCACACAGTGGTGTCAGTAATTTTGGTTGGGAAACCCCAAACCTCAGAGTTTTAACTCCCAAAGTCTTCCCCCACACCCTTGCATTTTTTTCCCCCCCAAAAATCTCCTTCTGTTCAATCTGAGGTCAGCTTTACCTGGTGGTCTCATCAGGTAGGGGGGTCAGTCCTGGGGAACCCTCAAACATCTTGAGAATATTAGCAGCTTTCTCTCTGGAACATGAAGCTCTGTGGAGGGGTCAGTCTTTATCTTGGGTTCAACAGGGGCTTTGGTGATTCTGAGTTTTCTATCCCATAATGCACCGTCCGGGGCCCCCCATCCTCTCACCCCCCAGTCACACCCAAAACTCAGACTTTTTTTATCCTAAGCCTGTCCTGCTCTTTAAAACTTCAAGGTTTTTTTTTGGTGATCCCTTCAGTCAAAACCAAACTCACTTTTAAAAAGTCGTTTTGCTCTGGGTTCGGAGGCTGGAGGGGGAAAAATGGAGCTTTATGGCTGAAAAAAAAAAAAAAAGAAGAATGAAATTAAAGATCATTTGGGGTCTTACTTTATTCTTAACCAATTACAAATGCAGAGGGTTCAAATAAAAAATTTATAAAAAATACAAGGGCTAAATTGATATATATTCTATTAATAATAAATATATAAGTCAAAGTATTTAGACCCCCCCTTTCTGCACACTTTACTGTTTGTTGATTTAATTTTTAAAAAGGTTAATTGTTTGGAGAGACAGTTTACGTCACTGGCGAGTACACTTGCTGGCCTAATTCTTCATTTAGAAAGAACCAGCACCGAGGAGATAACACCCCACCATCCTTTGGATTTATAATTTGTTAGAAGGTAGTGTGGATCTAAATAAAAAAAAAATGAATACAATAAAAATACAAAACAAATAAATACATATATCATAACTAATTAAATTCAAAAATTACACAGTATTCATGAAGAGCACAGTTAAACATCACTCATCTTTCGTATTGTTTAATCAAACCCTTTAAATTTTGGGACTATTAAAAAAATAAAAAAGGGAAAAGCTAACATCCAAAACTATAAGGGAAAATTTTGAAAAAACTAAATAAAAAATAAATAAAAGAACGAAATTTAGCATGAATTAAATTTCCAAAGCAGCATTAAATATGTCATGAAATATGTTTTTTTTTCTTGTTTTTTATTTATTTTTTATTTTTCCGAAATTTCCCCCAAACCATCATGAAATACGACTTGAAATAAAACTTCCTTTTACTGAAAGTTGAGAGGGTGGGCTCCCAACAACCCTTTTAGTTACTGATTGCTGAATTGATTGCACGAGAATTAATTAGAAAATGTTTAGTACTGAAACCCCTTGCACCACCAATCCTTTATGGGTAGGCAAAGGCCTGAGCTCTTTATAATGGTGTCGCCACCTCATTGTTGGCAGGTTCACTATAGCCCACTTTAAACCCTGTAATGCCCGATCCAAGCACTGTTACTCAGATATGTTATAAAACCAAACTCTTTACTTAATTTGAACATAAACAGTTTTCCCAAAACTTAAAGTATTTACAAATATATATATATATACATACAATACATAAAACAAACGCTAAATTATTTACATCTATACAATACATATATTGTGTCCGAAACTACTGGTGAGCTCACCCAGGACTTATTTACGCAGTCAGTAAATGTTACTCACTCCGTGGGGGCCCCAGCCATAGCTCGGGTGCGTAGTGGCCACACAAACCAAACAAAACTGGCCCTTCACTTGAACGTTTATTCAAGCAGCTTTAAACAAACAAAAAAAAATAAAAATAAAGACCGACCTTGTTTGATATCATCCTCATTATACTCGGGTACCTCCTTTATGCTTCCGTCTCCCTCTTTCTCAAACACCCTCTTTACTCACTGATCTCCATTTCTGCATTTTCGTCCGGCCAGACCGGGTTTCCCTTTGATATTTTAGCCGTGTGCTTACGTTAGTTCCTTTATCTGTCTTTCCGTCTTTCTTCGGCGTTTTGCCTCAACAGCGCCTCTCTTTTCACTTTCTGTCTTGTTTCAGAGATTTTGACCCAACAGCGCTCTTCTGCAACTCTTTCTTACGCCTTGTTTCGGCGTGCTGCCTCAACTGCGACTCTTTCTGGCAACGAACTTTTCTTCTTGTTTCGTGTGCTGCCTCAACAGTCTCTCTTTCATGCCACTCCTTCTCCTTTTTTTCCTTCGCCAATCCGGCGACCCGACTTTACCCAACCCCCACAACTTGTATCCCAATTCTTTCAATAAACCTTATTAATAAAAAAACAGTTATATTTTCATTTTGAAACCTGACCAGGTAACACTACTGCCGATGAAATGGATGCTGCCGAAGATAATCGTTGCGTTTAAAGTACGACAGATTGCAGATCTATATGGTGTATCGGAGAAGACGATCACAAAGGCGAATGAGCCAGTTTGATATACGGTAAGCTGCACCGGCTCTATTAGTTTAGGTACTTTGACATGGAATCCCCAAAGCAGCGCCAACTAATATTCTGAACTGAGTATCTGACCCTTGTTTTACGAGTATAAAGTCAGGTGCAGATTCACAGCTACTTTTTCAAACAACTTTACAACTCTGATCACTGGCAAACGTAACACATTTCAATTTCTTCCGATAAATCTTCAATTCTCTTTCTGATATACGCAATATCTTGCAGAATCCATTTCATCGGCAGTAGTAAGCATTTTATAATTAATTCTTGTGCTATCGATTCACCAATCAATAACTAGAGGGGTGTTAGAGCCCACCATCTCAACTTTGACGAGTGAAAGTTTTATTTCAAGTCGTATTTCATGATGGTTTGGAGGAATGTTACGGACAAAATTAAATAAATAAGCAACAAAAAACATATTTCCTGACACATTTATTTATTTATGCTCACATTTCACAGTACTTTCATTTATTTGCGATTTATTTATCTATCTATCTATCTATCTATTTATTTATTTATTTAATTTTGTCCGAAATAGTCCTCCATTCAAGACGGCATTCGTTTAAAAAAAAAAAACTTACGCTTAATACTGCAAGAATCAACACATTTTAACGTCTTGGAATGAAGTAAAATACAGCGCATCTCTCCCCTAAGGTCAACAATGCACAGACTTAACAATATGTTCATTCAAACAGCAAACATACCATAATAGTGCTTTTCTATACTTTCACTGACGTCAACATAAGATGCAACTTTAACTAAGATGTTAAGTTACAGTGAACGCTGCAAAAAAAGGAAATGACTTACTTTGTCAGTAACACACAACACACAGTTACAAAAGGTAACAGCAAACTGTAACTTGAAAAACGCAAACAAGCAGGAAGAGACTGTGAGCGTCAATTCAGGAACAAAACGCTGTGCATGCGCAGTAGTCTTGTGGGCGTGTCTGCGAGGTTAAGCATAAAGCAGGGAATTTTGTTCAGTGCGTTCTGTGCTCATCAGTCTACAGTCAGTAACCCATAATGACAAAGTGAGCACAGTTCTTCAGGAAGGTCTGCACATTTATTACAAATCAAAACTGAAACTCTCCTTCCTAGAAGTATTCAGACACTTAATTCAGGTCTTTGTGGAAGACCCTCTTGGTGGTCTTCATGACTAATAGTCACTTCAAGCTTTACACTCCTGGGGCAATAAAGCGAGTACGACAGAAATGTTGTGTAAGAACTTTTCCACGCTCAAATCACATGTATAAAATCTACACTTGGCGAAATCCATGCACTTTTCCACGGTACTCATACCTTGTCGTGACGCAAGTTCTCCGCTCGGTTTTGCAGACTGGCGGCACCAAGCGCTAAAGCAGTGCTACTGTTCCTGTGTGGTTACAACTTATTTTCCTGACGCGGCTTTATAAATACACTGAAACTAACCGCATATTGTTTATTAGTGTAATGCATCTGAATGTAATTAACTCGTAACAATATAATGGTAGAGGGAACAGCCATAGTATTCCAAATACCATAACTGCTTTAGCGTTGTTACTCTCACTTCTTCTTCTTCTTCTTTCAGCTCCTCTTGTTAGGAGTTGCCACAGCGGATCATCTTTTCAATATTTCTCTCACTGCACGACTGGAGAATTTATATCACTGTATCTGAGTGTGAATCACAGCAGCAGCTGATCGGAAAGGAATTATCGTATACAGCTTCAAGGACACGCTTGTCTCAGCCACTGCAAAATGTTTTAAAGCCTTTCCTGCACGGACCTCACGGTTCAGAAACAGAAACGATATCATTTATAAGGTGAAATTCAGCAAAATATGTTTATTAAATTATACAGATAAAACTTTAACTTCATTTAAATAATCAATATTCTTCACTGGGAGTGTCGGAAGGATAGAATAATTAAACATGTACTACGAAGATATTTCAATGTTCTTTAAACGCTTTTGAAGAATCGGCCTTAAGCTTACAGATGGCTTAACTTCTATTACAGAGCTGATTGTATGGCGATCAGTTACTTGGGGAAAGAAAAGCAAGGACTCTTGGGCAGCACCCAATATATATTGAATATAAAACAGAAGAGAAAATAACAACACAGCTAAAACACAGCGACAAATATCGCAAAAGTTAAATGCTTGTCATGAGCACAAAGCGGCTATGCAGCCATCCACTGTGCATAAGTTACCTTACTGACGAGCGGGCGAAGGAGCCACCGATTCTTCCTCTGCCCAGTGCCACCACAAGCCTAGAGCCTCCCTGATTGTACTGCTGCAATAAATTATTTCATCGAAGTGAAACCCATGTTTAATAACGTGCTTTAACTCCAATCATCATGAAAATGACATCACGTATACATCTCAGTATTTTAGTTATTCAGAGAACTGTAATATCACAATGTAATGGACTCTGTGTCCAGTCGGAGGAAGAGAGCCGTTTAGAAGCAAGTAGTGATTCACACAACAGAGCACATAGAAGATCAAATACAAAACAAAGCATTTACGTCTACTTTAATTACGATGTGATTTGAGAAACTGGTTAATTAAACGATTTTAAGATGAAGTTTATGATGTTCTACTTTAATGACAAAATAAACTACGTGATTAAAGTGGAAATGTTGAGATTGAAGTGACATTTCGTGCTTTTTCCCACCTGTGCCTTTTTCTCTGTACCTAATAAGCTTTCATATGACACTCAGAAAGTGGGCTTACAACTCGGCTTTCCACGCAACTTTGATAGTGACTTCTTTTTATTTCCGCACTGGCGATTTTGTGAATGTGAGCTTTCAAGTTTCACCAACACGCTATGTCACCGATCAACTTCCTTTTTTGATTATACTACGGTTTATTTGAACAAATAGTATGTTTTTCCTTTGCCTCCACTTGGTATTCGTGAAATTTTATATTTTCCCCGTGCTTTTCCCAATGTCTTTTCACAGAAGGCTGCGCTTATGGCGATTTATATTGATTTGCATATTCAAATAGGCGGAATTCTGGGAGGACTTGGGTCGTTACATAATGCGTGTGCATGAGCGTTAGTTTTCACGCTGGTCGGGATTTATGTAGCGGAAGAACGGAAGTTGGAGTACGCTACAGATTCCTGCATCTGGATTTTCGTGCATAAGCACATTTCAGCTTTTTGCTTTGCCATGTTATAGTGCAGTTGACGCGACGGTGTTATACATGAGGCCCTGGATTTGAACAGTTGATCCCATTCTTCCTGGCAGATCCTCTCAAACTCTGTTAGATTTCAAGGTAAGCGCCTGTGAACTGCCATCTTCAGGTGTCTCCTGTTCTGTGGGTCTCAGTCTGGTCACTCAGGACACTCAGACTTGTCACAAGCCACTCCAGTGTTGTCTTGGCTGTTGTCTTCGGTTGTTGATCCATCGCCCAGTCTGAGGTCCAAGTTTCTTTGAAGTCCTCTTTATATTTGACTGCACTTCTCCTCCCTCAGTTCTGACCTGTCACTCTGTCCCCATAGCCTGATGCTGTCACCACCATCTTCACTGTAGAGATGGCATTAGGCAGGTGGTGAGCAGCGCCTGGTCCTCCCAGACATCCTGCTTGGTCTTCTGTGAAGAGTTAAAGTTTGCCTCATTAAATTTTTTGTATTTTTCCCGTGATGCCTCGGGCTGTCATTTTTTCCTTTTACTTGGAGTATCTTCCTTGGCCACTCCACCTCCGTTTGATTTGGGGGAGTGCTGCTAAAATCCCGTTCTATAAAACCCCAGTTTCTCCCTTTTCCCCAGCAGAGGGATGTCTGAAGTTCTGTTGTAGTGACCATTGGGTTCTTGGTCACCCCCCCGGGCCCCAAGGGGGCCCACACCCTTCCCAGTTACCCCAGACTGGCCATTTTGAAAGTGTCCGGTTTTTTAAACATTTTCCATTCCCCAATTTTGGGGGCCGCTGTCTACTGGTAACACTCAAAGATTTAAAATGGCTTTATCCCTTGGTTCTGATTTTTCCCTTTTAAAATTTTGGATCACGGAGGCCTACGGGAAGGCCCCTTTTAAACTCAAATGTCTTGTTTTTGCCCTGAATACAAGGGGTTTATAAATTTTCCCCATTTTTATACATATTAACAAGCAGGAAAAAGTTCTTCACATTTTCCCGAGCCCATCCCCAAAACTCCCATTTGGTCGGGGGGTGCTCCCTGCTAATGTCATCATTTCAATGAGTTCCAGCCCAAAAGGGCGAGTGCGCATACAGCCACTAATTAAGCTCCGCCTTTCAGGGGCACCACTATAAAATGTCACCAAAGGGGTGTTCATTACAGATCTGTGACTGGGGAAAGGGCGGACTCCGAGTCCAAGTGACTTTTAACCCCGACAGCCGTTGCGGGCCGGGCGCCATCATTGGCTCCATTTTCGGCTTTTTATTTAAATTTTCATCATTAAAGGGGGTATTTTCGGGGTGGTCCCCCCAACTCTTTGTCCCTTTCTCTCTGCTTATTTTCAAAATTTACACATATAAAATAAATGTTTAATGTGGGGGGCCGGCTTATGGACCCTGTGCTCTTGGCTGCTTGCCCTTTTAGTTTGTTTTTTAAACAAATCGCTGTCTTTTGTGAAAATTTCGTAATTCATAATTTATAAAGTGTGTTTTACTTTTAAAAGGCCGACTCACTAAAAATGTTCAGGGGGTCCTAAAGTAGTCGGGATTCGGGCGCGGGTCCCCCAAATTTTGCTTATCTTCACCACCAAAATAAATCAAATGAAATGTTTTTGATGTGTAAACCCCTTTTTTAAATGTCTGTGGGAATAATTTCTGAGCAAAAACAACAGCAGGAATATAAAACACGAGGGGGCCCAAAGGGGGGGAAAGCCCCCCAAGCGAAAAGGGCCAAATGAACGTTGAACTTTTTAAAACCGGTGGAACTTGCACCCAAAAAAACCCCCAGAAAAAAATTTTTGAAACGGGGCGAAAAAAAATAAAAGGTAAAGGGGTTTTAAAAATTAAAAAGATTTTTAATTTAAAAAAACACTAAAAAACCGTTTTTTGGGGCCTAAATTTAATTAAAAAAAAGGCCTTTGAAAAAAATAAAAATTAAAATTTGGCTTGGGAAAAAAAGCCTTTTTTTTTATTTCCTTTGCTTAAAATTTTAAGGGGGAAAAATTAAAATAAAAAAAAGTCCCAAAAATTTAATGGGGCTTTAAGAGTACGGGGTTGGTCCCCCAAAATTTTTTAAAACCCCAAATTTTTAAAAAAATCGTTTAAAAACAGCTTTTTTGAATTTTGAAACTCACCCAATTAAATGAAAGGCCTCCCAAAGGGGGAAAAATTAAATCAAAAAGGGAGGCAGTTTAAAAGGGCAAAAAAGAGAACCCTTTTAAGGGCCCCTTTTAATTGGATCGTTTGGTTTGGGGGGTCAAAAAAATGGGCCCTAAAAAATTTTTGAAGCGTCTGTTCCCATTGACTTTTAATTTTTAATGAAATTTTTAGGAAATGGAAAAAAAATCAAGGAAAATTAATCAGATTAACGCAAAGGAAATTTTGGGGACTCCATAGAGGGAAGAAAAGGGACGAGGGGCATTGGGTAAAAATTTGGGAAAGAAAAAAAACAAAAAGATCGGGTTTTCGGGGGGCAGCCCCCGGGTTTAAATTAAATTTCAAAATTTTTTTTAAAGAAAAATTTTATGTGGGGAAAAAAACAGAATTTTTAAATTAAATAATGATTTTCAAAGGATCGGGAAGTAATAAGTGGGATTTGGGGGAAATTTCCGGGAAATTTGATTTTTCCCCCAAATAAAAAAAAATTTTCCAAAAAACAAAAAAATTCAAAAATAAAAGTTACAGTGGGGGAAAGCAAATGTTGGAGTTAAAAAAGAATCCCCCGGAATAAATGTTTTTGTGGGGGAAACGGGCCGACCCATCAATATTTTTTAATTAAAAACCATAAAAAGAGAAAAAGGCAACCGAACTGGATTTGGGGCGACCTGGGGGAGGAAATCAAAAAGGGAGAATTTCATAAGTTTAAAAAGGAAACATCGGGGTTTTGGTGGGGGGAGTTGGCCCCATTGGGGAACGGGGCAGAGGGACTTTTACCTGTAAAAAAATTTTCCAAAGGATTTGAATTTATCGTTTAAGAATAAAGAATCAATTTGGGGGAAAAATTTTTTGGGCCCAAAAAAATTTTTTAAATGTAACAAAATTGAAAAAAAAATTTTCCACGGGGCAAAATTTTTGGCCTTTTCAGGGCGGGAAGTTTCAATTTTTTAAATTTTCTTAAATGTTAAAAAATTAAAAAGCAACCCAGCTCCTAAGGGTTTTCCCCTTTTTTCCCTGCAAATTAAATTCCGGTCCCTGCCCTTCCCCACCCCCACCTTTTTCTTCCCCCCCAAATTTTCCCCAACCCTTCAACTTTCCCCCAATTGCTCTATGATTTCCCGGGTTCCCAGTTTTTCTTGTTCTCTGATCCTCTCAGTCAGTTTCCTGTGGGCTTCCTCAATGCACCGTATCAGAGCAGTGAAGCTCTTCTCATTTTCTTCCACCTCTCTTACCACAGACATCTGAATAAATAGCATAAAGATTTAGAATTGAGTCACCTGATAAGAATAACCAATCATGAGGCACATGTGTTGTTATTTTGATGTTTTGAAGGACAGTTTGAATTGGCTGGAGTGACTGGTGGTACTTTATCTGCAGAAGGAAGGTCAGTTGCAGACTGACTCCCATTCAATATGTTCCCTCCATTATGCTGAGTAACATCATCACTCTGCTGATGCTGCTTTTAAGGAAACTGCAGGACTTTATGAGATACGTGTCATGAAAGGCTTCCTTGTGAAGGATCTTAAGAGCCATTGGCAGGAGCTGCTGGGGACACCTCTACTGTATTGTGAGGACTCCATTTGACCTGAGAGCTTATATAAACGTCTGCCTTTAAAATGGCCTCCTGCTCAGCAATGAGGTTAGGAGTGGAGTAGGACAACACACTTCAGGAAGAAGAAGAAGAAGAAGAAGAAGAAGAAGAAGAAGAAGAAGAAGAAGAAGAAGAAGAAGAAGTATTTGTAAAGAGGAGTTAATTTGTATGTCAGAAGGTATGTGTTAAAATAAAAGTATTTATGGAACAGAGACTTTGTATTTTAATTTTTTTCTAGTTTGGGTTGTGTGATGTCACCATGTCAAACCTGTGAGATGGAGATATTAAACAAGAGGGTCTAGTTGTTGTTCAAGGGGCTTCAGATTTCTTTTAATTTCATGAACTCTTTGCATATTTAACTTCTTGAAATATTGAATATTTTTTATTGAAAATCTCAGAGTTGGAGTCTTCATTTCCATGTTTGATGTATTTCTACTTCGTTTAGGAACTTTGCATTATTACTAATGAATTTTTAATTTTAACAATGGATCATACTTGTATGATGACTCCTGGTGTGGTGTTCTATGTGGGAAGTAAATCTGAGGTAAAAGGTGCCGGCTGTCCAGGATCTCCATCCCCAAAGCTGGAGGTGTTCTGCTGTTTTGAGAACTTTGCACATCTGGACAGTGACTCACATAACTCTACAATAGAAGGTGAGGATGAGAAGCCCTAAAAGGTCACCTCCTAACCAGCCACTAGAATGAGGAAGAAATAATAATATGAGATTTATTATTAGGGAATTTAGATGAAGCTTTACACCAGATACAGAGAGCCTCATATGCTGTTTTGCCTTTTGGTGCACATGTGGAAAACCTCCCTGGTTGGGTGGATAGGCTCCTGGCTAGAGAAAGGAAAGAAGGATCCAGTTGTCATTGTCACATGTGTCCAGTTCAAAGTGAACAATTATAATAGTTTGGATCAGACCACCAGTACTGCAGAAAAATTTGAAGACTTTGTAAAACGCTGAGGAGCAGTAGTGACAAATTAATCAGAAGTTCAGCCTATGCCACACATAAGACTGAGGAAATTAGATAGAAAAACAAACACAGGCTGACAAATCCAGAAAATCACAAAAGCATAAGGCACAGCTAAAAGAACAGAAGAACTTGACAAACTTGCATTGCACATTCACAATGAAGGGAAGGGAAGCTCCTGGTGGTGTTTGGCAGAGGGTCCACCTCTTGGTCAGCGACACACAAACCACATGGAACATAACAAAGGCAGCTTATAGACAAAATCAAATACAAAGAATAAAGCAGATACTCAACCAAATCAACATTAACATTAATAAATAAACAAAAAAGACATGAAACAAGACTTTGAACAACATCTAGTGGAAGGAATCCTGGCTGAAAAATGTCACAGTCATCACGGGTGTAGAGAGGGATTCCATGCATCAGCAATAAGCAAAATACTAGGAGGAAAAACAAAAGCAAATGAGTGTAGAAACATAAACCGAAGTGAAGGTCAGTCTGTGAGGTTGGCTCTCCTTCACTTGTACTTCTTCAGATGTCACCTCTGTGTCTGGATTGGACTACAAAGTGCTGAGTGACAGATTGTGCCTGACTACTTTCATTGAAGTAAAGACACACGCCCTGTCTGAACCAGCTGAGTTTAGTACTTTAGTACACATGATGGTGTTGGTCTGTTTAATGTGAGTCTGTGTTAAATGAATTAGTTTGGATAAGTTTGGTCTGTCTGGGCACAGAAATGTGCGTGTTCTGTGTCTGCTGAATGAGAACTTTCACATAAATGAATCCTGGTAGAACTGGGCATCGGACATTATGCTACCATAGACAGTCTGCTAGCTCATTTCAGGGTCAGAGCTACACTAGTTATCACAATGGAAGCCAATTTGGGGTTTCTGCCAATTAACCAAACTGAAATGTAAGGATGTGGTGGAAGATCTGGAATAACTGGAGGAAACCCATTGAGATACTGGAAGAAGGGGTAAACTCCACATGGAAAGTAAATGGAGGAAAGTTGATCTAAGATTCAGCAGATGCCACCATTGGACAACCTTACTGTCCTTTGTGATAAAATATTAAAGCTGAAGTAAAACATTTGGAGGTGTACGTTATATAAAGTCTTCACTCAGTCAAACAGTGGAGATCCTTAAGTTGTGGAGTCTAATAAAAGAGAGAAATTCAAGAATGTAGAAGAGAAGACCATTACAATCTTTAGAATAAATCAAGAATATCCCATCTCTCCAAATGAGGTATTTTACAGGAAAAGACAGGCTCTCAAATTAGAACATAACATCTTGATAACAAAAGAACCTGAACAACTCATCATTAAATCACAAAATTATTACGTTGAACATGGAGAGAGGGTTAATAAGACTTTAGCTTAGCAATACACAAGCAGGAAGTTTGCAACTCAGTAACAGAAATTACCAGTGCAACTAGAGATAAAGTAATGAAGCCTAATAATATAAGTCACACATTTAGCAAGTACTATACGTCTTTATATTCTACTCAGTTTAAAGAAGATGAGACACAATCTCAGGAGTTTTTTTTAAGTAACACAAACACAAACCTCTGACACTCTCAGAACTACTGGATGTCGTAAAATCACTCCAAAGAGGGAAAACAACAGGCCCTGATGGCAACCAGTGGAATTTCATAAAGACATTTTCAACTAAGTTAGCTCCACTATTATTAGCAAAGTTTACAAAAGCCACAGAAAACAAAAATCTACCTAAAAAACCTACCCAACTTTCCACACCTCTCACCTATTTCCTTTCCAGAAGAAATCCTGATCAATCTTGAGGACTAAGACAGCATCTCAGCAACATATAAAAAATTTCAACGAATCTCCCTTTTAAGGTTCCTAGGATGGGAAAAGGACCTTTTAATGAATATCTCAGAAAAAGAGTTGAAGTCAGTCATGCACAGAATACACTCCAGCTCCATATGTTTGAAGTATTCAACCATCTGACTTTGACTCTTTCATCGATCACATTTATCTCATTTAAAATTGGGCAAGAAACAAATCAGCGAGTGTGGCAATCGAACTCCAGCCTCACTGGGCCACATGTTTTGGGAGGACAACTAAGTAACATCATTTAGGTCCAAAATGTTTGAATATTTCATCAGACAGCTGTGGGGTCACAATCACTCCTAACTCATTAACAGCTGTGGTTGGTGGGCTACCAGAGGGGCCTAAAGTGGAGGAGGACACATTGACTGTAACTGCCTTTACCACATTGTGAGCTCGTGGACTTGTCCTGCTGAACTTGAAGACCTCCAGCCCACCTGTGATAAGTCACTGGGTCACTGATGTTTGACATTAAAAACAAACAAATGCGCACTTAGAAGATCTTTTCAAAACCTTTTTAAAAATATGGCAAGATGTGATTAATAAAACTTTAAAATAAACAACCATAGCAAGGGAAAAGGAAATTATGCCCATTTATTTATTTATTTTCCTAAATTATTATAAATTTTGGACCAGCTCTCGGCTCTTCTCTCTTTTCTGGGTTGAAGTGTGAATCCTGTTTGGCAGTTTTTATTTTTGCATTTTTTCTGTTTGTGTGATTTCTGTTTTAACTTTCTAATTTTTTATTATAATTTAATTTGACTTTGAAATTAATTTGTTGCATAAGTTGAACTTGATTGTATTCAATGCTATTTTTAAAATAAAAACAACTGAGACCATTAAAGGACGTTGTGTCCGCTGATCTAATTCAGAACATCAGCGCCGACCTTCAGTGTGAGTTTCTGTCAGTGAGTTAAGTTTCCTTTAAGCAGCTGATGGAATATCAGAGGACTTTAGCGTGATGCTGTCTGAGTCTCCACTGAGTAACACCTGGGATTCTGTCAACAGTGAAAGGCCATGAAGGACACCACAGCACGTCTTCTCTAACTCTCCCTTCTCATGTCCCTACTCATCATCACCAGTGAAGCTCTGGTGCTCTTCAAGTTCTCATTTATTTCTCCTCTATTTGATATGAAGTGTTGTCTTCCTATTCAACTCACCTTCATATCATCTATCGCCCTCCTCATCTCCTTCATTGTCTTCTCTCTCTCCTCAAGCCTCTTCTTGATGTCACTCAGTGTCACCCCCAACTGTTTCTGTTTGGACACACAAGAGGACACGCGTGGTCAGATCAGAATTCAAGTTCACTTTGTGATTTCTTTTTCTCTTTCTGTCTCCTGATATTTTCACAACACATTTGTTTGACATTTCATGACACAACTCAGATTTGATTTAACAAACAGGAATGACAATAAAGATTAAAAGAAAGGTTTAATTTAATTGATGTAAGATTGAGTTTGGGTTTGAAGAGTACGTCAAATACAGAAGACAGTTTGAAGGCACACTGGTGTGTGAGTTATTTATTAACGTTTAGAAGACATGACATCGACAAACTGGGAAATGTGAAATTCACACAACACCAATGGTAATAAGAACTAACTGGAGTGTAAAGTAAAGAAACTGGTGAAAGGCCAGGAAGACTTAAATACGTCATGTCAGTTATTATAGGATCTACAAGGCCATTTGATATCCTGAGTCAGACATTTGAGGACGTTGTCTTCCGTTGTCATTTTCTGGAGTCAAGTAAGATACTGAAATACACAAACGATTCTGTTGAATTCAGGAAGATGGCAACTTAAAGAAATTCTAAATTCTTTCTCAGAAATAATATTTTTGTATATTTCTTACCTCAGGTGTTTTGTTTAGGTGATGGATTATTATTTTAATAAACCTAGGGAGCTCTGCCCACTGCTCACTTCGCTCACCCACCTGCAGGTTTGGTTCATGCGGCACTTCAAACATTTAAAATCCTGTACAGCACCTGTCCTTTTATCTCACTGCATTGTTTCTCTTCTACCCCAGACATCCTCTGCTCCTCTGGTGGTCCCAATTCCATGAACAGGAAGATTTTCTATTCTTCTAATTGAGAGACAGAACTGTCCCCTCCGACTACACACAGAGCTTGATTTACTCCTGACTTATGTTTGTTTGAAATGTCTGAATAACGCTTGTCTCTAAAATCTCCTGTGTATCTGTGCTACTCTGTGACCCAAGCGTGACTGCGTACGTGGATTTCACTTTCACCAAACCACAAATCTTTTCATTCTCATGGAGAGGTCTCTTCATTGGGAAGAAACACAACTTTTTCCTGATGGCAACACGAATTAGACAAACTACATATTTCTGACTTTTCAATCCAAACTTGCACCAACACCACCTTTTCAAAGCATCATGATGCTCCAACAATGATGGATGGAATAAAAGGCAGAAGTCTACGTGACCATCATCATGAAGTCCTTCCATGAAAAGCCTAAATCCAAAGAGGACCGTTTCATTTATGTTAGGTAGAATTCCCAGAGGGAACTGGGCGGTCTCATGGTCTGGAATCCCTACAGATTTTTTTTTTTTTTCTCCAGCCGTCTGGAGTTTTTTTTGTTTTTTCTGTCCACCCTGGCCATTGGACCTTACTCTTATTCTATGTTAATTAATGTTGACTTAATTTTTTTTCTTACTGTATCTTTTATTTTTCTATTCTTCATTATGTAAAGCAATTTGAGCTACTGTTTGTATGAAAATGTGCTATATAAATAAATGTTGTTGTTGTTGTTGATTATCACTCAGGGGTTTGACATTTAAAATGTCCTTACTGTTCCACTAAATAACATGATGTCTAATCACTAATGAGGAGCCTGATGAGTTATATCATTAAAAACAGAAAATCTACACAGCAATAGTATATTGATATTACTGAGCTGAACTTATTGTAAGAATCGTAGACTTAACTCTGGAGTACAATACAGATTGACATGTGACAATAATGTGTCTCTTAAACAGCCCTGAGATCAGCCAAATGCAAACTCTGATTCTTTAAAAATGGACAAACACCACAAAGGCAGACGTGCAGCTAAACACACTCAGCGTGTAAGTGTCAGCAGTACAGAGTGTGTCTATTGACGTGTCAGACCTTCTATTGAATTACGTTTAGGATGACATTGTGTGCTCACTTACTACGCTTACATCAGCCAACTGTAACATCATCTTGTTAAGAACACCTCAGGAGGGTCCGAATGTCAGACATTTCTACACGTAGCCCACGTGACGCCGCACCCCTGCCAGTGGACATTTCTAGACAGCAGGCTATAGTTGGCCTCCCACTGCCTTAGAAACTCAAAAGAGAAACTGATCAGAGCAGAAAGAAACTCAGCTGGCTGTGAGGAGAGAACTCGGGTGTTTGTGGGCCATCTTGGGGATCTCAACCTGAGCTGTTTCATGAGTTGCACCAGTCTCACCAGGATGGACTCCAGCAGCCAATGCTCTGAACTTGAAACATCAGGTTTATAAGGTCCAGTAAAACCTCGATTATCAGTCAGGGGTCAGGACCGAGGATGTGACGAATAAGAGAAAAGACGGATAACAGAGCAGCTACTTTAAAAATGAAATACAGCAGATAAGTTAGCGAACAGTCATAAAAAACAATATTAACAAAATGAATTAATTTATATAATACTGTAATGACCAGCGTGATAAACAAAAACAACTCAGAGGTCCTGGAGTTTTTTACGTTTTACGTGGAGTCTTCGTTCCCTCACAAGAGGTGTCCTGTCTTACACTCCGTTATTTGGCTTACAGAGCTCACCTCCTAAACAATCAAAGAAAGCTTTCACTACCAATCAGTTCATCTCCTGCCACTCTCGTTGTGTATTTCTGATACCACAAACACTCCTGCTTATTGTCTCCTGACTCCCTGCTCCTCACCTTCCCTTCTCTCCTCACTTCTCCTGTCCGCCCCTCACAGAACAGAAGCCCCTCAGCCAGTCCCATCACTTACAGCTTTCTGCCCTTTCTGCCCCCATACTGAGCATCACAAGCTGCCTGCACGCCACAATATATTAATACAACCTGATATAACAGAATATATAAAGAAAATTACAATGCAGAAGACCATTAACATTAATACAGAATAACATTACCGTCACTGGTTTCCATTTTCAGCACATTTTTCAATTATTTCAGCATCACGCTTTATATCGTTCACTGTTGGCCTTCCTACTCCGTCATTGAAGCAATACTTGAAGAGCTGTTGCTGTTTCGTAAACGTTTAATAAGTTCAAACAGCACACACATATGTTGATAGGCCATAACAATGTTTAGTAGTTTAGTTTAATTATAACAAAAGAGAAAAGCTACAAACCGCTATTAAAGCTGAAGGTACGTAACGGACACTGGGATTTCTGTTGTTCCAATGTGCAGAACTCGCAGTAGTAATCGGGAGACGCTGGCGTGCACAAGGTTGGGTTTTTGTTATTTAGTCCTGACAGTTAATCAAGTGACAGATAATCGAGTTTTACTGTAGATGAATAGATTTCTCTGTCACATTAAATGTACAAATTCCTTAACTCAAAGTTATTCAAACAGTTTCCATTAAACACTAAACTTCACTCACCTGCTTTTCTTTTCTTTCTGTCTCCAGCTCAACCATTTTATGCCCATTATGTCCAGTCACCACACACATCATGCAGATACAGGAATCATCAGTTTTGCAGAATATCTCCAGACTTTTCTGATGTTTCTCACAGAGTTTCTCCTTCAGATTTCTATCAGGATCAACCAGCTTGTGGTGCTTCAGGGCATCTCCTTCATAGTGAGGCTGCAGGTGAGTCTGACAGTAGGAGGCCATGCAGGTGAGACAGGACTTCACCGCTCTGAACTTCTTACCAGTACAGAAGTCACACTCCACATCTCCAGGGCCGGCATAATTCTGAGAGGGAGGAGAACTGAGTGTCGTCTTCTTTAATTTCTTGATGACTTCATTCAGCAGATTATTTCTTCGCAGAGCAGGCCTCTTGGTGAAGTTTTTCTGCACTGAGGACAGCTGCACTCTTGGCTCTGATCCCAGCAGTCCGTGAGGCACTTCAGACAGAAATTATGTCCACAGGTGATGGTGACGGGGTCAGTCAGGGTGTCCAGACACACCGAGCAGGTGAACTCGTCCTGTAATCCACACAGCTGGGCTTCAGCCATCGTCAGTCTGAGGAGAGGCAGGCAGAGAGAATCAGTCAGACAGACAAGGAAGTGACTTGAGAAGAAATGAAAGTGAAAGTTTGTCTGAGCTCAGTGAGGAGGAGGAGGAGGAGGAGATTTAAAGAGAAAGCTGAGAGCTCACAGAGAGAACATCTGAGGAGACACTGAGGGTGAACAGTTAATGTGAGACAGGAGCTCAGAGAGTGAAGACCACCAAGTGACAGAAGAGATGACCTGTCACAGGGGGTCTGCTAAAGTGTCATTCACGTCAGTATTCTTATTTATTTATTACACACTGAAGTCCACATCAGACTCCATATTAGTCCTCTTTATTAAACAAATGATCCATCCCATAATAAGTTCTCATCTCCTGCTTATCAATAATGAATTTTTGTGTTTTTCTTTGTCCATGCCAGGAATTTATCAGATTATTCAGTAAAGACCCCAACTGAAAGCCACTCAGTTTAAGAAACAGAATAATATGATACATTAATAAACACAAGGATAGTAGAAATATGAAAACATTTTAAAAACTGATAACAGACAGACAGAGAGACAGACACGTAACACACAGCAGGCACTCGCCGCTCTCGGCTCCTTCACAGTTTTTTAGATTTTCTTGGTTATTCAAGTCGTTTTATCTCAGGATTTGTGAGACTTAATCAAGTCTGTTGAACAGGCTCGTCTACTCCTGCACCCTACGATTAACACACACAGATCCTAGTCACACAATTGGGTATAAGTGATGCCCTGATGCCAGTCCTGCTGTAATAGCCCACCTCAGACTCATTCCACTTAAGTACATAACAGTGACCCCTCCAGCCTGTCACTTCTCAGTGACACACACTGCGACTGGTTATCACCAGCACTAACACATATACAGATGTCTCTGAGACCAATGAAGGCTCGTATAACATTTGGTTTCATGCCAGTTCCAAACCAAGGGGGTCTTACTTCTGCCGCCCTTGCTCTTCTGTAGCCAGCAGACACACCACATGCACTTCAGATCAGGTCATCTACCTCAACCTAAGCATATTCAGGCCTGGCCAGTACTTGGATTGGAGACCATCTAGGAAAAGCTTGGGTGTCTGCTGGAAGAGGTGTTGGTGAGGCCAATAGGGGGCTTACCCGGTGGTCTGAATGTGGATCCCAATGCCCCACTGAAGTGACGAGGACACTGTGCTGTTTAAATTGTGCTGCCCTTCAGATGAAACATAAAACTGAAGTCCTGACTATCTGTGGTTATTAAAGATCCCTGTGTGTCCTCCATGAAGATGTCTTGGCTAAATTGCTCTCCAAGGCCTTATCATTGTGTCCCCCTAATCGTCCCCTGTCTCTCATTAGCTAACTGTTTCTCTCACCACTTCACCTTCTAATAGCTCATGTGTGGTGAGCATACTGGCACAGAAATGGCTGCTGTCACATCATCAGGTGGATGCTGCACATCAGTGGTGGTTGAAGTGGCTCCCCACTCACTTTGTAGAAGAGCTTTGAGTTGTGAGAAAAGCACAATAAAAATATGAAGAATTATTATTATTATTATTATTATTATTATTATTCAAGTGCAACCTCTCAGCATTGATAACACCCTGGGCAAGAAAGCAGTCATTTCCAACATCCGTTGCTCTAATATTTACTTCAGTCACTCAAGAAATAAAGACAAAGTATAGAAATGTCAAAGGAATGTGTCATTTAATAATCTGGGATGAAATATAAGTGATCAGCGTGGACCTCAGTGTTATCATCTGCAGTGCACCACCTACTGGAATGTAAGTCATGTATTAATAAAATGCATTATGTTTTCCGTTCCAACAGATGGCACATTTCAAACATTTGTAGTAATATAATGTATAGAATGTTGGAATGACAAATACATGTGTATGTCTCTGTTAAATACAGTAGACCCCTGCAAAGTTGCGGTTCAGAGTATGCGGCCTCAGTCATTCGAGGATTTTTCCTTAGAACCTATCTAATAAATGTTAGCGGAAACCGCAAATATCCACTGCAATTTTTATAGCTTTTTTCATGGAAATACTGCACTGTAGAGAGAACAGGAAGCAGCTGTAGATGAAAACGCGACTTGGGATGGTGAAGGTAGCCAATAGAATTTGAAACTGTGACTCCCAGCAGTCCCTGCAGTGTCTCTGATTGGTCTTCTGCTGAGGCTGCTGGTGCTGTTGGGGTCAAAGGATGTCAGCGTAGCTTTTAAAAAAAGTAATTTGTGTTTCAAGTTCCTGTTTGTCTGCCTGCCTTCTGTTGAGTTCCCTGTACTTATTCATTTTGTCCTCGATCGTTTCGTACGTCTGGATTGTCTTCCGTCTGCCTGTGTACATGAGGACTGTAAGTGGATTCTTGGCCATCCTGTGAAGGAAGAAGCGCTCCTGAACCCGTCCACCCGTCTTCACCATTTCAGGAACTAGCGGTAGGACTATCTTTACATTCCCATTGAAAGTGCTGATCTCTGGACTTTCTATTTTCATCATTACGTTTCATCCATTGTCGTTTTTCATTATTTACTGCGTGTTTTGTTTGTGCTTTGTTGTATTTACCGTGTAATCGCCATAAGGTGAACAGGGGTGGTATTGCTGTTTTCATTTGTTTTCATTACATTCTTTATTTGCTGTTTGATTACCGGTTTGCTTTGTTTTTGACTCTGTTTGTGTGTGCGCTTGGTCGCCCAAGGCTGGCTGCGTCCCTGGAATCTCCACCATAAAAATAAATCGCTGTCTTCTCAATGGTGTGAATCTTAGCGGCACCGGACCACTACAGCATTATTTATTTCTCCTTGCTGCTGATTGGCTGTGATGCGTCTCCAGCTGAGTGTTCTCGTGTTTTCTGTTTTGTTTCTCTTAAACCTTTAACCGCCAGAACCGGCTATAGTCATTTCAAAGTGCCATTTGTGGACATGCAGGAGCTGATCAGTCAGTGCTGTACATTCATTGAGCAGCCAGCTCATGACCACTGCCATCCGCTTGTAAGCAGGGGTCTGAACACACCCCCAGAAGACACAGACGATCCTGATAAAAACCCTCTTAAAAACGCTGATAGACTACTTTCACTTTGCTCTCTCACTTGTTTGGTTTACTTGCGGCTGCTCTGTCACGTGATTTGCTTCTCGTGCTACGCTACGCTCATTTAAAAGTCTGAACAGCACCTGTCCTATTGGGCTGATTGTTTTGTTTCTCTCTCCTCCTCCAGACATCCTCTGCTCCCCAGTGCTCCCCTATGATGTTTGTCTATTCTATAATCGATAACTAACTGCATACTGAGCTTGTTTAACTTCTGAAAGAGACCTGTTTGTTTGAAGTGCTTGAGTAAAGTTCCTGTCTCTACAATCTCCTGTGTTTCCGTGCAATTCTGTGACCCAAGCATGACACCCTGCAGCACTGCAGCCTCGCTTCCCTGATTGAGCCGCTGCACTAGACTGGCCTGCCAGCGCCAGCGCTTACCTCTGTGTGCTCGAGTGCAGCAGTTCAAGAGCAGTTGGCTCGATGATTTCATCCATGGCGTCAGTTACATCTCGTACATATTGTTCAAGTAGTTTATTAAATAGTTTATACAGTTCATTAGCAGGGTGTAAAATGATCAGTGGTGCAGTAATTGTGATGCTCTTTACATGAATTAAAATATGTGTTCCATTAAAATTTCACATTATCTTTATAAATTGTGACGTTTACTTAAAGTGCAGCAAAAAAGTATTTCACGTCCGGGGAGGCATTAACCCCCAAGTATGTGGCAGGTTAAGAGTTAAAGCACCAAAACGCTGTTGAAACGCCCTGCACCTTCTAAGGCTTCTGGGAATGAAAACGCGCTTGTGTGAATGACAGTACATATAGCGGTAACATTGGGATTTTACATTCTAGCACTGCGGGTGACATATCAGTACAGTACTGTGCAGTATGCAGGTTTACCTTTACATTCTTTATTTTTAGGTAATGTATTAAGATGAGTATGAAATTAAATTAAAGTCATTTGGGGCATATTTAGAGTTTAAACTATATAAATAGGCATTTTTTAACCACATCCAAAATTTGCGGGTGTACTAGGAATTTGGGGAAACTGCAGGCTTCTTTATTTAATCAATTGTTAAAGGCTTGTCTTTTTTCCTTCTTTCAAGCCTGAAGCTCCGAGTCGAGGCTGTCCGCAGTTTGGCCCTCATCAGTGAAGTTGCGCTGCGCTTACCGCACAGTTATCATTTATTTTAGCCTTACAGCAGTGTGGCTCAACCTGTGGGGCGAGATATCTACAAGGGGGTCGCGAAGAAAAATGGAAATCGAAGAAGAGGCTAGTTTAATACAATAGTTATAAAATTATATATATATATATATATATATATATATATATATATATATATATATATATATATATAAAATAAACAAATAAAATAAATAAAGTAAAATCACACCAAGTATGTGGACTATCGACTCTGTATTATTCGTGTAAATGACCACGTGTAAGAGCCGCTTTTAGTGAAAGAGATGAGCCAAGTCCAGTGAGAATCCCTGTTGGCAGGGCGGGACTTTATTTTGATGGCACCCCAGGCGGCCAATCACAATCAAAGATAGACTGGGATCATACCATTATGTTAAAGAAGGAAGGGGGAAATTCTCTCTGAAGACAGCGAGTGTAGTGGTACAGTCCAGGCACACAGATCCAATGAGACGGGGAGTCGAATTGAAGTGCAAGTGCGCCTGGAAAAAGTGAAGAAATGAGCGTAAAGAGAAAAAAACGGCATCTGGCTGCATTTCGATGATATTGGAGCAGGGTCAACACCAAAACTTTACAGACATCTCAGATGCGCCAGCCGCCCATCCAGCTCGCCCTCTCTCCTCAGGCTGCCATCCACTGACTCTGTAAAAGTGAGAAGAAGAAGAACTTCTGCTGCAGCATCCACTGTCTTGTCAACAACTGCAGGTATATCACAACCTTCTGCCACTGAAACCAAAATTAGCACATTTATTCCAAAACAATTGACCGCAGCCAGACACGTAAGTGACGATGAAGAGCTGCTAAAATGACAGCCCGTGACTTTCTGCCATTTTCATTGTGGATGACAAATAATTTAAAACTTTTGTTTAGCCTTAAACCCCATGTATGTTCTCACCAGTAGATAAACCTCATCCCAAACAATTACTCCATGACTATATAACACGGAGCGTGCATTGTGGCGAGACAAGGTCAAAAAAGCTTCAGCAGTTTGCCTGACAACTGACTGCCGGACATCCAGAACGACCTGCTCATACATGTCTGTCACTTGTCACTTTATTGGAAACTTTAAGATGACACCCACTGCACGCCCAACCTACCTGGGAAGGGGTCTCTCTTTGAACTGCCTTTCCCGAGGTTTCTTCCATTTTCCCTAAAAGGTTTTTGGGAGTTTTTCCTTGTCTTCTCAGAGAGTCAAGGCTGGGGGGCTGTCAAAAGGCAGGGCCTGTTAAAGCCCATTGCGGCACTTCCTGTGTGATTTTGGGCTATACAAAAATAAACTGTATTGTATTATGTATCCTGCCTTCATGGCTTTTGTGAGTTTATTGAGAGACGTACTGCAGAAAACCTGGCAGAGGAGCTGCTGAGAGTGACAACAGAGTGACAAGTAGACGACCCAGTGACGTGCTGTGTTACTGTATATATACTGTATGTGACGTGGAGAGGCCTGTCCGCCGTCAGCAGACATCAGAATTCAAGTGCAGTCCTCTCTCTTACCGTTAGAGGGCTCTTCTGTAATCGCTAAAATGTCACTGTGTTAGAAATAAGACATGATAGTATTATTAGGAGTGTTTATAATATTTGTAATTTGATTTGTATTACTATAGAATGGAATAATTTAAAATGTGGAATTATTAAAATTACTAAAAAAATTCATGAATTTAATGAAAACCAAAAAAATGTTTGAATTTTGTATATTTTATCACATGGATTTTAATTTTAAATGTTTCACAAGTGTGACTGTATATTTTGATGATGAAAACATATTAGCGATGCTCCATTGTGATCGAGACTTGAGCACTTCTGCTAACAGTGCATTCCCAAATTAAAATTTAGTGTTGTTGAGTGGATCTCAATATAATCAAAAATCTGAAAATGTGCATAAAAACTTTAATTGCCACAAAAACTAATAAGAAAAGATGGGGCACACATGGAAAAAGGTTGAGAAACACTGATATAAGCAAATGTTGTACGAGCCTTCATGTGTCTCAGAGACATCTGTACATTTGTTACTGCTGGTGACAGCGAGTCCCAGTGTGTGACACTGAAAAGTGACAGACTGGAAGGGTCTGACTTATGTACATAAGTGGAATGAGTCTGATGTGGGATATTACAGAGGGACTGGCAGTAGGGAATCATCATCATCATTATCCTCCTCCTCCTCACTGAGCACAGACAAACTTTCACTTTGGTTTCTTCACAAGTCATTTCCTTGTTTGTCTGACTAATTCTCTCTGCCTGCCTCTCCTCAGACTGATGATGGCTGAAGCCCAGCTGTTTGTGTCACAGGACGAGTTCACCTGCTCGGTGTGTCTGGTCACCCTGACTGACCGCGTGTCACTGCATTGTGGTCACAGTTTCTGTCTAAAGTGCCTCACTTACTGTCCACTATGAGATATTGAACGTTAACATAAAAGAATACAAAAACACAGTCCATCTTGAGAGGCTTACTATTTCTCTAGAATCATCCTTGTTTTATCTTGGTAGAGTAATATATATATTGCTCTACTTTCCCCTATTGTATTATTAATATGCAGCCTTAGAATACCTAATCTCACAGACTTAGCACTGTTTATAAGGTATTATTTTATATAACTTATCCCCACCTTCCCATCTATATCTATAACCTCAGGCAATTAGATGTAGTAAAAAGACAAGCAGGAGTTAAGTGACAAAGTTACAAATAATAACAAAATGCAAAGTACATTTGAATATTGGCAGGTATACAACCTGATCAAATGGTGATGTGTAATTCAGGTGGCACACAGACTTGTAGTTACTTAATGTCTCTAGTTAAAGCATCGTTGGTGCTCAGCTTTCAGCCATATGTCTGTTCAAAATGACTGAAGCTGTGCTCTTCATTGTGTTGTCTTCATCATCACAGGTTAGCAAGAGAGATGCTTCTTCATCATATGTTGGTTGGAGAGAGAGAATGTGGTTGAGCAAGCAAATTTATAGGTTTTCTCTCCAAGTCGTACAGCCAATAAGCTAACCTGGCTTTATGTGGGGGATGAGACAAAGACTTTAGCAAAGAAATGCTCATCAAACTGGTTTAAGACACATCCCCCAAATCCTGTCATAACATTACAAAGAAAAGTCGAACAGCGGGTTGGGCAAACACGAATGCCTCTCACCAAAGTAACACTTAACACTAGAATTACCAGAGCCTCTGAAAAACTCGTAATTCCATCCCACCTTAAACTGCTTCTTAAATCCCTTCACACCTCTCCAGCGCCTTTGTCTTCTAAATGTGCTGATAAAGAGAAGCTAGGAGCAGCCGGCTATTCCATCCCCCACCAATTTAGAGCGTGCACGAACTTCTCTCAGCTCATGCCTTGATTGAGTATCTGGGAGTGAAGTGGAGTTTTAGAGTGGAAATAATAGATCGTTGTTTGGAACACACGCATTTCATGTCTGTTCCGTTTCTACAGTAATCTGTGTCAACACATTGTTAAAACAGAAACGTTTTTATATTCTAGTAGTAGATGACAAAATGTAGGCATAAACTATATAATGTATGAAGCCTGAAGTCCAAATAGCAAAGAAACATTTTCACAAGAATAACACAATTGCACTTTTATTCAAAATATAACTGCAGAAACAAAAGCCGCCTTAACATGCGACATTGACACCAGTTTACTGTAACTGCCCGTGGTTCAATAGACTCAGCCCCGCTTGGGAATCAAGAGTCACGAGTTGATCCTCGCCCCTCCTTTTGAGAAGTAAACTGCTCTTAGTCTTACTGTTTTAGAATAAAAGCATACATTTGATTTCAGTCTGTAACAGCCGGTGCAATTTATGATCCTTGTAAAGGTTAGCTTTTTTTATTCACTTTTCATTCTCTCAGTCGTTCAGAATCAATCCATACAACCCCATCTGACACGGCTGTTTTCACTAAAGGCGCTATAGCTCTGCAGTGTACCACGATGCATACTAACGCCCCGGTTCTGACACACAAACGCTGGCGAAGCTGCCTTCTTCGTATCTCACCGTCACTTGCTTTTCTTTTTATTCAGTTTTATTGAGTGTTCCTGCCAGTCCCGCATGTTGCTGTATGCTTTTTCTTTTGTACTCCAGGACATGCAGAGGAAAGAATGGTAAAGACCAGTAACTTCGGCGCTATATGCAATCATCAGACACTCCCCATCTGCCCGTGTCGTTCAAACACAGGAACATATATTGGTGTAAAAGTATAACAAAAGTGCACTTTTATTCAAGTGCACTTTTTCCATCGCCTTTTCCTGTAAGAAGCAATGTACACACTTCTCTCTATGCTGTGGTTTCTATTACACACCTGAAAGAAAGAGACAATATATGTGAAAATATAATCGCACTAATGCAATATTATTTGAAAACGAACAGCGTCAGATCGGGTGTGAATTTATGCAGGAACTGGAAATTCTCTGATCGGGACCTTCCCCAGGGAAGAAAGTACAGTGTCAGGTGCTCATTCAGTGTAATAGAAACCATAGCACAGAGAGGTGTGTACACGCAACAAGTACACGTGTCGTAAATGTAGGAAGGACGGTCCTTGGGTGTGTGGGAACTGTTAATATTTGAATGTGATGATTTTATATAGCACGGAATGAAAATCTGCACTTCTTAGCATTGCACCATGCAAGCTGTCGTATCAATGCCTACTGTAACTTGCTTTCTTTTTTCTTCGGTTATACAGGTAGTTTTGAATAAAAGTGCACTTGTTTTGTTTGCGAAATGAAGTGTCTGCGTGCACTTTTCGTGGCATTACACGTGTATTTTTTGAGCATGCCCGTTTGAGCAGTATAAAAATATTGAAAAGTATAACAAAACAACGGGCAGATGGGGAGTGTCTGATGATTGCATATAGCGAACTTACTGCTCTTTACTATTCTCTCCTCTGCGTGCCCTGGAGTACAAAAGAAACAGAATACAGGCGCTATAGCTCTGCGTTGTACCACGATGCATACTAACGCCCCCACCGGTTCTGACACACAGGCGCTGGCGAAGCTGCCTTCTTCGTATCTCACCGTCACTTGATTTTCTTTTTATTCAGTTTTATTGAGTGTTCCTGCCAGTCCCGCATGTTGCTGTATGCTGGATATGTTCATATGTATTGTCTCTTTCTTTCAGGTGTGTAATAGAAACCACAGCATAGAGAGACATTGCTTCTTACAGGAAAAGGCGATGGAAAAAGTGCACTTGAATAAAAGTGCACTTTTGTTATACTTTTACACCAATATATGTTCCTGTGTTTGAACGACACGGGCAGATGGGGAGTGTCTGATGATTGCATATAGCGCCCGAAGTTACTGGTCTTTACCATTCTTTCTCTGCATGTCCTGGAGTACAAAAGAAAAGCATACAGCAACATGCGGGGACTGGCAGGAACACTCAATAAAACTGAATAAAAAGAAAAGCAAGTGACGGTGAGATACGAAGAAGGCAGCTTCGCCAGCGTTTGTGTCAGAACCCGGGGGGGGGCGTTAGTATGCATCGTGGTACACTGCAGAGCTATAGCGCGTCTTTAGTGAAAACAGCCGTGTCAGATGGGGTTGTATGGATTGATTCTGAGCGCGACTGAGAGAATGAAAAGTGAATAAAAAAAGCTAACCTTTACAAGGATCATAAATTGCACCGGCTGTTACAGACTGAAATCAAATGTATGCTTTTATTCTAAAACAGTAAGAATAAGAGCAGTTTACTTCTCAAAAGGAGGGGCAGGATCGAACTCGTGATCTCTTGATTCCCAAGCGGGGGCTGAGTCTATTAAACCACGGAGTCAGTTACAGTAAACTGGCGTCAATGTCGCATGTTAAGGCGGCTTTTGTTTCTGCAGTTATATTTTGAATAAAAGTGCAATTGTGTTATTCTTGTGAAAATGTTTCTTTGCTATTTGGACTTCAGGCTTCATACATTATATAGTTTATGCCTACATTTTGTCATCTACTACTAGAATATAAAAAACGTTTCTGTTTTAACAATGTGTTGACACAGATTACTGTAGAAACGGAACAGACATGAAATGCGTGTGTTCCAAACAACGATCTATTATTTCCACTCTAAAACTCCACTTCACTCCCAGATACTCAATCAAGGCATGAGCTGAGAGAAGTTTGTGCACGTTCTAAATTGGTGGGGGGATGGAATAGCCGGCTGCTCCTAGCTTCTCTTTATCAGCACATTTAGAAGACAAAGGGCGCTGGCGGAGAGGTGTGAAGGGATTTAAGAAGCAGTTTAAGGTGGGACGGAATTACGAGTTTTTTCGTAGGCTCTGGTAATTCTA
>NW_024383837.1:2500-44031 GCF_016835505.1 Polypterus senegalus
GCAGGCATCAGAGTGGCGAAACTGGGCATTTGACCCTGAAAAGCCTGCACGCGCCCAGGCGTTCGAGTTCTGGGGCAAAATGGAGCGCTGGCTACGGCCAGAGGGACCCCAGGCTCGGAGAGTTGTTGAGCAGGTGGCTTGTGAAGGCCTGGTTAACGCAATGCCCAGCGCCCTTGCCCAGCAGGTCCGGGGGCACTCTTATAAAGACATGCCAGGCCTCTTAGACGTTCTGGAGCGACAGCTCGCGGTCCTCGAGCCGGGGGGCGGGTGGATCCGCTCATGTGAACCGATAGGCTCGGGCGGCCCACCCGAGCCCTCTCGACGCGCTGCGGAAGCACCGCCGAGGCCCAGAGAGAAAACGGTCCCGCGGCTGTTACAAGTGTGGCGAGACCGCCACCTGATACCAACCTGTCCTCTCAACACCACGGCGGAGCCATGGATTGCACCTGGACGACCCTGGAGAGGTACTGTACCCCGCCGCATCCCTTGGCGACTCCGAACACGGGGGTAGTGTTGTTGAATGGGCACTCAGTGGTGGCTTTGTTCGATTCCGGCAGCAACATTACCATTGTAGCTCGCCGTTTGGTCTTACCGCGACAATGGCAGAAAGAACATTTGTTGGTCACTTGTGTACATGGGGGGACCAAGTCGTATCGTACCGCGCAATGCTATGTCACTTGGAAGGGGGAAGTAACCCAAATGACGGTTGCTGTGCTACCCGAACCCCCCATCCAGTGATTTTGGGACAAGACTGGTCAAAAAGAATGAGCGGTAAGACCCCCACTACTCCCGGGGCCTTGTTGGATCTAGTGATGGAGGGGGCAGGCAACCCTCCCGCGGTCTCCACGCCGTGCATAAGGGCAGGCCCTAGTGGCGCTGGTGCTTCGGGGGACGTTCCGGCCGCTACGGACTCGGACCCGGAGGATTCCGCCGGGGAAGGGACTAGCCAAGGGACTCTTCCGGGGGCCAGGTCACAAGACCCTCTCGGCAGCCTGGACCACCAATACCGGTCCACGCCAGCCTCATTTAAGAGAGAGCAGTGGAATGATGACTCCCTGCGCTTTGCCCGGAATGCTGTCGTTTGGCCGAATAGCTCATTAGCCGACGGTACCACGCCACGGGAGCCCTTTTTCGTCCTTGAAAATGATCTGTTGTACCGGGTGGCAACCCATGGGGGCGAGGTGCGGAAGTTGCTGCTAATCCCGCGTACCTTCCGGCGGGAGGTATGCGAGTTAGCACACGCTCACCTCCTTGGCGCCCATCTCGGGGCCGAAAAAACGCTGGAGAGAATTAAGCTCCGCTTTTATTGGCCGGGAATTAATGAGGAGGTCCGGCGTTTCTGCCAATCCTGTCCGGAGTGTCAGATACACCAGATTCCTAGGAGGGACCGTGCTCCTTTGGTTCCCATACCCTTGATTGATGTCCCTTTTGAAAGAATAGGGGTCGACCTAGTGGGGCCCCTGGAGCCCTCATCCCATGGCTATAAATACATACTTGTCATGGTGGATTATGCCACTCGGTACCCGGAGGCGGTTCCCCTGCACTCCGCTAATACTAAGAGCATCGCACGGGAATTGGTCAACTTATTTTCCAGGGTCGGTATTCCCAAAGAAGTCCTCACGGACCAGTGTACGCCCTTTACTTCGGATACGTTCAGGGAAGTAGCCAAATTACTGAAAATAAAGCACCTGAAAGCGTCTGTCTATCACCCGCAGACTAGCGGGCTGGTCGGCGATTTAACCAGGCAGCTTAAACAGATGCTCCATAAAGGTAGTCAGCGCGGACGGTAGGAACTGGGATCAACTCCTCCCCCTTGTGCTTTTTGCTTACCGGGAAGTACCTCAGGCCTCTACAGGCTTCTCCCCCTTTGAATTATTGTATGGGCTGACAACCCGAGGAATTCTCGACATAGTAAAAGAGGGCTGGGAGGCTGAGGCCCTTCCCTCCTCCAACATATTAGAGTACGTAGCGCAACTGCGCGATCGACTCACTAAAATTGGACCCCTCCTAAAGGAACACGTGACTTCGTGCACAGGCAGCGCAGGCCGGTGCTACAACCGCAACTCCGTCCTCAGGGAGTTCCGCCCTGGGGACCGAGTTATGGTGCTCGTTCCTACCTCCCACTCCAAGTTGCTCGCTCACTGGCAAGGGCCTTACGAGGTTAAGGAGAGAAAAGGGCTCGTCGACTATTTGGTAAAACAACCAATGTCGATCGGCGAGAGGATCTATCACATTAATTTGTTAAAACCTTGGAAAGACGGGAGCTTCCTACCTCCCATAGGTCACTCTCCCTTTTTACGAGCACAACCGCCCTTAACCTCGGCGAAGAGCTAACCCCCAGGCAGCGGCAGGAACTGACACAAGCCCTCCGTGCCATTCCCGAAGTAGTGAGCGAGTCACCCGGCCGGACCTCGCTGATTGCCCATGACATCCGTCCACGGACCCCGGGGTGATCGTCCGGGAGAGGCCCTATAGACTCCCGGAGGCAAAACGCGCAGAGGTGGAACTCGAGGTGCAAAGAATGTTGGACATGGACATAATCGAGGAAAGCCATAGTCCCTGGTCCAGCCCTATCGTCCTCGTGTCCAAGCGGACGGCTCCTGGAGGTTCTGTAGCGACTTCCGGCGTCTGAATCAGGTCTCCAAGTTCGATGCCTACCCGATGCCCGTATTGGCGACCTCCTTGGCGCCTGGAGTGCGGCCGCGTTACTTGACTACTCTTGATATGACAAGCGGGTATTGGCAAATTCCCTTACGGCATCCGCTAAAGAGAAAACAGCCTTTAGCACCCCTAGCGGGCACTGGCAGTACAAGGTTCTCCCATTTAGGCTGCACGGGGCCCCAGGGACTTTCCAGCGTCTGGTAGATAGAGTGCTAAAGCCCCACCAGTCCTATAGTGCCGCCTACCTGGATGACGTGGTCATCTATTCCAGCACATGGGAGGAGCATCTACGGCAGGTCGCAGGCCGTCCTCCGAACACTAGCTAAAGACCGGCCTCCGTATTAACCCCCGGAAATGTTATTTTGGCTTAAAGGAGGCCAAGTATTTAGGCTACCTAGTAGGACGGGGACAGGTGCGACCTCAGTGCTCAAAAGTTAAAGACATCTTAGAATGGCCCCGTCCGAATACCAAGAGGCAGGTGCAGGCTTTCTTGGGGCTAGCGGGGTACTACCGCCGGTTTGTTCCCCGCTTCTCCGAAAGGGCAGCACCCTTGACTAATCTGACAAAAAAGGGCGCTCCCCTAAATGTGGTGTGGACCGACAAAGCGGAGCGAGCATTCTCTGACCTAAAGAAGGCCCTGACGTCGGCACCTGTATTACGATCGCCCGATTTTGGGCTCCCGTTTATTCTCCAGACCGGCGCGGATACAGGCCTGGGCGTGTTAAGCCAAGCGTCGGCGGTGTCGAGCACCCCGTGATGTACTTAAGCGGAAACTGATGGACCGCTGAAACTTCGGTGCAGCGGCAGTGGAGAGGGAGGCCTTGGCCATTAAGTGGGCGGTGACCCATCTCCGCTACTACCTGTTGGGCCGCGAATTCGCTCTGGTGACCCGATCGCTGCACTTCAGTGGATTTCCCTACATAAAGAGATGAATCCGCGGGTCACCAGGTGGTTTCTGGACTTGCAACAATATAAGTTCACCGTCGCTTATCGCCGGGGCACCCTTCAGGCCAATGCCGATGCCCTCTCGTGTTCACGACCTCTCGGTTAGGTCCGCCCGACCTGACGGTCTTGGGCTAAGGGGGGATGGTGTCACGCAGCTGTAGTAGGAGACCAGCGGACTGATTCGACCGCACCTGGGAATGTGTTGCGCCGGCAGGGAATGGTGGGGTACTAACTTTCTCCCTCTGCTTCCTCATAGGAAAAAGGACCTCCCTCCCTCATAGCGGGGTTTGACCGCAGTCGCGCACTTCCGCCCTTCCTCCGCCATCTTGCCCTGACGTCACCCTTCCCAGCCACCCTCACGGTTCTTCCCAGCATCCCTCCACTTCCGGCTCCTCCCCAATAAAATGGCCGCGAAGCCATGCTTCGGCGTCGGGTTATGAATGTCTATTTTGACTGTGTACCACGACTTTTTGAGATTATTTTCTGTACAATATACGGGGCTGGCGGACCCCAAAACTTTATGCTGTCTCCTGTTGCGTATTTTACAATATATATATATATATACACACTCACAGACACATATATAAACATATATATATACATATAAACATATATATAAATATATATATATATATATATATATATATATATATATATATACTGTATATATACACACACACATATATACATACTGTATATACAACATATACATATCTACATATATACTGTATATACACATATATACACAAATCTACATATATATATATATAGGGGTGGGACTCGATTAAAAAATTAATCCAATTAATTAGAGGCTGTGTAAGAATTAATCTTGATTAATGTATGTAATCGCACCGTAAATTTGCCCCAAATCGCATAAATGTTTTTTTTTTATTTAAAAGCGGTTTTAGTAGGCGACAGAATCAAATAATAGACATGGACATGAATATTGTAAACTGAAGCTGTTTTAATTTCTGAAAAAAATCTTTTAAACTGCATTTGAATTCAAAACAGAAACAAAAATATCATCCCTGGTTAAAATTGGGTAGACTTAAAAATAAAGTGGTAGTTTAAGTACTTTAAGTACATTTTCAGAATAGTATTGTCTTTAAATAATAATAACCAAAATTTCACCATAAAGTGCAGTTTTCTTCTTAAAAAATAAGTCAGAAACATAAAAGGTAATTTGACCAACTTAATCTTTAAACTCTGAGTAACATTAGCCAAAATTATTTTGTACATTAGGCTAAAACAGTGTGATCATTGAACATTTTGTAATTAGATGTATTTAGAATTACTAATGGTCACGGAAGTCCAATGATCCCCAGTAAGAGCCACAAAGTCCGCTTTCTGTAATGCATCTAATTTTGCTTGCTTTTCAGTGTGCACAAAACCATGCTTTTATCAAGGCTTCACGCTCGGGAAGTCGAAATGATCAGTCGTAGGAACGCGCTTTATTCCGACTCTAACATTTTTGTAGCTGTGATGTGTGCATCAGTGTAATGGATGTACCAGGAAATCATGCATTGACAAAAGTTCCCGTTTGCTTGGAATTGAAAGTGTGATTAAATCGTTATTTTTAGCAGCGTTATGGATACATGCATCGAAGCTTCTCAGCTGTGCTTGTGCTAATAAAGGGAAACATTTTAAAAATAGCGTAACATGATTCTGCGTTAACCTAATATTTTTTCATCGTCCCAAACCAAGGAGATGGGAAGGTAAAATGAATCGGGTAGCACAGCGTACATACTCAGTACATCCCCTCTCGGGAATCGAACCTCGAATATGCGTTAGAAGACTCTACAATTAAGCCACAGTGTGTGGCTTGTCTATGCTAAAGTATGTATTGTAGATCGGGCTATATATATACATTTATATATATATATACCCGTGTATCGCAGTGGAGAAGTAGAAGTTATGAAAAGAAAGCGGAACATTTTAAAAATAGCGTAACATGATTGTCAATATACAGTAATTGTTTTGTGAGTGTTATTGAATGTTGCTGTCATCAAGGATTTGATTATCATTATTTCTTTCAATCAGGCTCGTATTTGTAGGATGTGTTCAAGTTACATTCCGTGTTTGTCAATCGTTGTAAAGATAAGAGGTTTCATTCATCGATTAGTTTCTTACTGCATCAATAAACAGCTTGTCTTCCTTTTTATCTGTGATGTGACAAACTGCATGCACGGGTTTTTTTTTACACTGTCTTCCTTTAGCGGGACATTCACTTTTTCCACCGTGTGCTTTGTTTCCGCAGTAGCTGCACTTATGAATATGATTGTATGTATAAGGCGCTTCATATTTTTGCTGCCTTCTCAATTGTGTAATTCGGTTTTTGTTCAGCACTCTTTGGAACTGTTGCTTTTTGTCTGTGTACTGCGTCAGTTCACGTGAGCCGCTTGGTGTTCTTGCATCGAAGGTTCCCAGCTGTACTGGTGCCATCTCGTGTAATGTCAGCTAAGACCTGGCACTTAAAAGTTTCTCTCACAGTTTCAATGAGTTTGTGCCAAACACCACCCTGACCATCTCATCTTCCTCTGCATAAGCACAGTCCTTCCCGTGAATATTTAGCGGCAGTGTTTGTATTGGATTGCGCTGATGGGCGGCCTTATATGGGCAGGCACTAAATTACAAGCGCTAGTGGCAGCCTGTCTATGAACTTAATTTAATATAAACTTACGGTTCACGCCGTGCTTTGTTTCGCATATGCATCATTTGCTTCATAATGTTTTCTGCCTTCTCAATTGTGAAATGGCGTTTTGTGCTCATCGCTGGAGTTCTTCCTTGTTCTCTACGTACTTACGTAGGAGGCGTGATGATGTCCACCACGAAACTCCGCCCCAGCGCCATCTCAACTCAAGACTCCATTACATTATATGGGAAAAAATAGCTTCCAGTTATGACCCTTATGCGTAGAATTTCGAAATGAAACCTGCCCAACTTTTGTAAGTAAGCTGTAAGGAATAAGCCTGCCAAATTTCAGCCTTCTACCTACGGGAAGTTGGAAGAATTAGTGATGAGTGAGTGAGTGAGTGGAGTGAGTGAGTGAGTGAGTGAGTGAGTCAGTGAGTGAGTGAGGGGCTTTGCCTTTTATTAGTATAGATGTGTGTATGTATGTATATATATATGTATGTGTATATGTATATGTGTAGATATATATATATATGTGTATATATGTGTATATATATATATATATGTAGATATGTATATGTATATTGTAAAGGACGAGCAGAGACAGTATGAAGTGTTGGGGTTTTCCGGCCCGTATATTGTACACACAAAAAACAGGTCAAAATCATAAACTAAACAGTTCATATCGCGACGCCGACTCCTGGCGCCGCGCCATTTTATTGGGGAGGAGCCGGAAGTGGAGGAATGTCGGGAAGGACCGCAAGGAGGATGGGAAGGATGGCGCCAGGGCAAGATGGCGGAGGAAGGGCGGAAGTATCGCACTGCGGTCAATCCAGGCCTATGGTGCAGGAAGGTCTTTTTTTCTATGAGGAAGCAGAGGGAGAAAGTTAATACCCCACCATTCCCTGGCGGCGAGTGGTTTCCCAGGTGCTGTCGAATCAATCCGCGGCCTCCTACTCGGCGCGTGACACGATCCCCTTAGCCCAGGACCGCCAGGTCGGGCGGACCTAACCGAGAGGTCGTGAATACGAGAGAGGGCATCGGCATTGGCCTGAAGGGTGCCCGCCCGATAAGTGACAGTGAACTTATACGGCTGTAAGTCCAGGAACCACCTGGTGACCCGCGGATTCGACTCTTTGTGCAGGGACATCCACTGAAGTGCAGCGTGATCAGTCACCAGAGCGAACTCGCGACCCAGCAGGTAGTACCGGAGGTGGGTCACTGCCCACTTAATGGCCAAGGCCTCCCTCTCCACTGCCGCGCACGGTCCCCGGTCCATCAGTTTCCGGCTAAGGTACATCACAGGGTGCTCGACACCATCGACGCTTTGGCTCAGCACGGCACCCAGGCCTGTGTCCGGCGCCGGTCTGGAGAATAAACGGAGCCCAAAATGGGCGTCCGTAACACAGGTGCCGACGTTAGGGCCTTCTTTAGGTCACTGAACGCGTGTTCTGCTTTGTCGGTCCACACCACGTATAGGGGAGCGCCCTTTTTGTCAGGTCAGTCAAGGGTGCTGCTCTTCGAGAAACGGGAACAAACCGGCGGTAGTAACCCGCAAGCCCCAAGAAAGCCTGCACCTGTTTCTTGGTACTCGGACGGGGCCATTCTAAGATGTCTTTCACTTTGGAGCTCTGTGGCCGCACCTGTCCTTGTCCCACGAGGTAGCCTAAATATTTGGCCTCCTTTAATCCAAAAAAACACTTCCGGGGGTTTATGCGGAGGCCGGCTTTAGCCAGTGTTCGGAGGACAGCTGCGACCTGCAGTAGATGCTCCTCCCAGGTGCGGAATAGATGACAACGTCATCCAGGTAGGCGGCGCTATAGGACTGGTGAGGCGTCAGCACTCTATCTACCAGACGTTGGAAGGTCGCCGGAGCCCCGTGCAGCCCAAATGGGAGGACCTTGTACTGCCAGTGCCCGCTAGGGGTGCTAAAGGCCGTTGTTTCCTTTGCGGATGCCGTTAAAGGAATTTGCCAATACCCTTTTGTCATGTCAAGGGTAGTCAGATATCGAGCCGCACTCCAGCCGCTCAAGGAGGTCGCCAATGCGGGGCATGGGGTAGGCATCGAACTTGGAGATCTGATTCAGACGCCTAAAGTCATTACAGAACCTCCAGGAGCCGCCTGGCTTGGAGACGAGGACAATAGGGCTGGACCAGGGACTATGGCTCTCTTCAATTATGTCCATGTCCAACATACGTTTCACCTCCAGTTCGACCTCTGCGCGTTTTGCCTCCGGGAGTCGGTAGGGCCTCTCCCGGACGATTACCCGGGGCTCCGTGACTATATCGGCTCAATCAGCGGTCCGCCGGGTGACTCGCTCACTACCTCGGGATGGCTCGGAGTGTTTGGGCTAACTCCTGCCGCTGCTTGGGGGTCAGCTCTTCCCGAGGTTAAGGGCAGTTGTGCTTGTAAAAGGGAGAGTGACCTACGGGAGCTGGGAAGCTCCTCTCTATCTCTCAGGGCTTTAACAGGTTGACATGATAGATCCTCTCACCGGTCGACGGTTGGGCTGTTTTACCAAATAGTCGAGTCCTTTCTCTCCTTAACCTCGTAAGGCCCCCAGTGAGCGAGCAGCTTCGAAAGTGGGAGGTCGGACGAGCACCATAACTTCGGTCCCCGGGCGAACTCCCTGAGGGCGGAGTTGCGGTTGTAACACCGGGCCTGCGCTGCTTGCGCCGCGAGTCCGTGCTCTTTTAGGAGGGGCCTGATCTTTGTGAGTCGGTCGCGAGTTGCGCCACGCATCTCAAAATATTAGAGGAGGGAAGAGCCTCGGCCTCCCAGCCTTCTTTTAGGATGTCGAGGATTCCCCGGGTTGTCGCCCGTATAGTAATTCAAAGGGGAGAAGCCGTAGAGGCCTGGGGTACCTCCCGGTAGGCAAAAAGCACGGCGGGAGGAGCTGGTCCCAGTTCCTGCCGTCAGCGCTGACTACCTTGCGAGCATCTGCTTAAGCGCCTGATTAAATCGCTCACCAACCCGCCAGTTTGCGGGTGATAGACTGACGCTTTCAGGTGCTTTATCTGCAGTAATTTGGCCACCTCCTTGAACGTATCCGAAGTGAAGGGCGCCCTGGTCCGTGAGGACCTCCTTGGGTATGCCCACGCGTGAAAACAAGTTAACCAGTTCCCGTCGCGATGCTTTTAGTATTAGCGAGCGCAGGGGAACCGCCTCTGGGTACCGGGTGGCATAGTCCACCATGACTAGGATATACTTGTGGCCACGGGTTGAGGGCTCCAGGGTCCCACCAAATCGACCCCTATCCTTTCAAAGGGGATGTCCACGAGGGGAATAGGGACTAGAGGAGCACGGTCCCTCCTAGGAATCTGGCGGGTCTGGCACTCCGGACAGGATTGACAGAACCGCGGACCTCCTCATTGATCCCAGGCCAGTAAAAGCGGAGCTTAATCCTCTCCAGTGTTTTTTCGGCCCCGAGGTGGGCGCCTAGGAGGTGAGCATGCGCCAACTTCGCATATCTCCCGCCGGAAGGTACGCTGAATTAGCAACAACTTCCGCACCTCGCCCTCATGGGTAGCCACTTTCGGTACAACAGATCATTTCAAGGACAAAGAAGGGTTCCCGCGGTGTGGATCCGTCCGCTGTCGAGCTGTTAGGCAGAACAATGCGCATTCCGGCAAAGCGCGGGAGTCATCATTCCACTGCTCCCTCTTAAAGGAGGCCGGCGTGGACGAAATTGATGGTCCAGGCGAGAGGGTCTTGGGGCCTGGGCCGGGAAGAGTTCCTGGCTAGTCCCTTCTCCGCGGAATCTTCGGGTCAAGGTCCGTAGCCACGAAAGGTCCCCGAGACACCAGCGCCCATAGGGCCTGCCCTTGTGCACGGCGTGGAGGCCGCGGGGGGTGCCTTTTCCCCTCATGACAAGATCCAACGAGGCCCCGGAGGCGTAATGGCTTACCGCTGATTCTTTTAGACCAGTCTTGTCCCAGGATCACTGGGAAGGGGGTCAGGTAACACAGCGACCGTCATTTGGATTGGTTCCCCTTCCAGGTAAGATAGCAGTGGCGGAACGATATGACCTAGTCCCCCATGTACACAGGTAACCAACAAATGTTGCTTTAACCACTGTTGCGGTAAGACAAACGGCGAAGCAACAATGGTAATGTTGCTGCCGGAATCAAACAAAGCCACCACGCGTGCCCATTTAGCAACACCACTCCCGTGATTCGGACTCGCCAAGGGATGCGGCGGGTACAATACCTCTCCGTTGATGTCCAGCTGCAGTCCATAGGCTCCGGGCGTGTGATGGGGGCAGTTTGGCAGCAGGTGGCCGGTCTCGCCACACTTGAAACAGCGCGGCGGACCCGGCCTCTCTTTGGCTCTGGCTGGCGCTTCTGCAGCGCGCCGAGGGGCTCGGGGTGGCCGCCCGTCCCTGCGGTTCCCGCGAGCAGGCTTTTCTGACCCCCAAGTCGGAGGACCGCCAACTGACGCTCCAGGACGCCGAGGAGGCCCGACATGTTTGATAGGCGTGCCCCGGACCTGCTGGGCGAGGGAACTGGGCATTCGTTGACCAGGCCTTCACAGGCCACCCGCCGACACTTTCCGCCTGTCGGGCTCTCTGGCCGTAGCCAGCGGCCCATCTTGCCCCAGAACTTCGAACGCCTGGGCGCGAAGCGGGCACCGGGTCAAAGACCCAGTTCCGCCATTCGGCCGCCTGCTGGCCGGGCTAATGCCGTAGCGGGCCATATTTTGGGCTTGAGGAGGTCGTAATTAGCGGCCTCCTCCTCAGGGAGGTCATAATAGGCCCATTGGCTGGTCCTTCAGGTAAGGCGCCAAGATGGACGCCCACTCGGACCGCTGCCACTCGTTCCGGGTGGCCGTCCTCTCAAACATGCCCAGGTAGGCATCGACGTCCTCGGAAGGGCCCATCGGCACCATAGGAGGCGGCTGCCTGGGCGGGTCTGGTCTCGCCCGTTGGGCTTCCACTAACCTGGCCTTCGTGGCCTCCAGCTCCCGGTTGGTAGCGGCTTGCGCTTGCTGCAGGGCCTGGAGCTGGGCGTTCATTCCCTGCAGCACGGTGTTCAGGTCCTGTCCCTCCGTCATATTTCCGGGATCTGCAGTATCCTGCCGACTACGCCACTTGTAAAGGACCGAGAGACAGTAGCAAGGGTTGGGGTTTTCCGGCCCGTATATTGTACACACAAAAACAGGTCAAAATCATAAACAAAAGTTCATACTGCGACCCGACTCCTGGCGTCGCGGCCATTTTATTGGGGAGGAGCCGGAAGTGGAGGAATGTCGGGAAGGACCGCAAGGGAGGATGGGAAGGATGACGTCAGGGCAAGATGGCGGAGGAAGGGCGGAAGTATGACTGCGGTCATCCATGCCTATGGTGCAGGACGGTCTTTTTTCCTATGAGGAAGCAGAGGGAGAAAGTTAATACCCCACCATTCCCTGGCGGCGAGTGGTTTCCCAGGTGCTGTCGAATCAATCCGCGGCCTCCTACTCGCGCGTGCGTGACAATATATATATATATGTATATGTCTATACTAATAAAAGCCAAGCCCTCACTCACTCACTCATCACTAATTCTCCAACTTCCCGTGTAGGTAGAAGGTTGAAATTTGGCAGGCTCATTCCTTACAGCTTACTTAGAAAAGTGAGGCAGGTTTCATTTCAAAATTCTATGCGTAATGGTCATAATTGGAACCTGTTTTTTGTCCATATACTGTAATAGACTGCAGCTCAATGGCCGTGGAAGGCGGAGTTGCGTCTCGCATCATCACGCCTCCCACGTAATCACCTGAACTGACTCTGAACGCAGTACGTAGAAAACAAGGAAGAGCTCCAAAGAGCGCTGAAAAAAACATGCATTATACAATTGAGAAGGCAGCGAAACAATAAGAATCGAGTGACGCATACAACCATATTCATAAGTGCAGCTACTGCGGAAACAAAGGACTGTGTAAACCGTAAGTTTAAATTAAGTTTATAGACACGCTCCCGCTGCTGTTTGTCATGCCTACGACAAATACCAAATTCGCGAGATACAAGTTTAATGAGAAGACACGAGGTATAAGCGAGACTTTGGATCACTTTGTAACGCAGTTAAACTTTCTGTAGCGAGAAACTTTTAAGTGCCGGGTCTTAGCTAACATTAAATAAAGCCATGGACATCGCAAGATGACAGAAGAGAGCTGCTCACGTGAACTGACTGAATGCAGTACGAGTGATCACTTCGATGAATCAAACCTGTTCAAAAACGCATTACACAATTGAGAAGGTAGGAAAAGAATATGAAGCGACATGACGCTTACAGGCATATTAATGAGTGCAACTACTTCGGAAACAAAGCACGCTGTAAACCTAAAGTTTAAATTAAATTCATAGACAGGCTGCCGCTGCCGTTTGTCATGCCCACGATGAATGCGATATTCGCGGGATACAAGTTTAATGAGAGGACGCAGGGTATAAACGAGAGTTTTCATCACTTTGTAACTAAGTTAAAATTGCTGGTGAAGGACTGTGCTTATGCAAATTCTGACAGAAATGGGTTTGTGGAGGTACTGACAATTAAGCGGGGTGTCACGTCAACATCTGCCCTTCATTTCACTCCGAGCTCAGCTCCACCGCTAACGTGGTCTTGTGGAAGCAACTTCATCACGCTGCCACCAAATACTCACAAAAAAATCCACAAGTTAATACACATGCTGAATGTATTCCTCGCATCCCTGTTATACCCTCTGATCTCCCATTTCAATTCTAATGCCTCCAATTTCCAGTAAGGCTCTGCTTTGCGATGACAATTAATAACTCTCAGGGACACACCCTACAAAATGTTGCCATTGATTTGAGGCAAGATTGCTTTTTCTCCTCAACAACTATTGACCTCATTTCATTCACTTCATTTCGCTCCGAGCTCAACTCCTCACCTCCGCGCGGTCTTACCGTTCTGTTTCCTTACTGTTTAGTTCTCTCTCCTTTACTGATTTATATAAAGGAGAGTTGAGATCCGACAGACTGTGTTTGTGGAGAGATTGACAGTTAATGCGGGTGGGGGAGTAGCGCCATCATCTCCCCTCCCATTCAACTCATTTCATTCAGTTCATTTCGCTCCGACCTGAGCTCTGATATATGACCTCCAAAGAGCACAGAGACTTTTGATCATGTGAACGTGTCTGCAAAATTGGTGTCTCCTGCCCTGCAAAAATACTATAAAAGTCAAGCAGCCGCGCGCGCAAGCATAGCTGTGCCGGCCTTTGAGATGCTGACTGCGCTTCTGCCTTAAGTCAAAGTGAGCACTTTTCATTTTTTTCCTCCTTCCTCTGACTTATAGCCCAGACAACTGCAAACACGGGATCCCTTTTCTTTTTCCATCCATAGCGTCAGTTGCACCTCGTACATATTGTTCAAGTAGTTTATTAAATAGTTTATACTGTTCATTAGCAGGGTGTAAAATGATCAGTGGTGCAGTAATTGTGATGCTCTTTACATGAAAAAATGTTTCCATTAAAATTTCACTTTGTCTTTGTGAATTGTGATGTTTACTTAAAGTGCAGCAAAAAAGTATTTGGCATCCAGGAAGGCATTAACCCCCAAGTATGTGGCAGGTTAAGAGTTAAAGCCCCAAAATACTGTTGAAACGCCAGGCACCTTCTAAGGCTTCTGGGAATGAAAACGCGCTTGTGTGAATTACAGTACATATAGCGGTAACATCGGTATTTTACATTCTAGTACTGCAGGTGACATATCAGTAAAGTACTGTGCAGTATGCAGGTTTACCTTTACATTCTTTATTTTTAGGTAATGTATTAAGATGAGTATGAAATTAAATTAAAATCATTTGGGGGCATATTTGGGGTTTAAATTATTAAAATAGGCATTTTTTAACCAAATCCAAAATTTGCGGTTTTTCACAATTCACGATTGCTCTAGGAACGTAACCCCCACAACATTTGGGGGTGTACTGTACAATTTAGTATGGGATTTGTAAAAGCCATGTTAATGTTTGAGATGTGCCATCTGTTGGAATGACAAATTTAACATGATGTCTCTGTTACACACCATTTGATGCTGGTTTCATAAAAGTAGTGTTAGTATTTGTGATTCTCCATTTGCTGGAGTGACAAATGCCATTAATTTTATAACTACAAATGTTTGTGTTATGTCATCTGTTGGAATGAGAGAAACATAGGAAAACAATTGACACGCAGATACACAGACACAGAGACACTTTTCCTGATAATGTTGAGAATTTTGATTAGGGATCAATATGCTTTATTATTAGTTTTAGTGCTATTAGCTTTGTAAAGTGTAGGCCTGAGGTAACTTTAAAAGGACACCATTTATGTCAGCTGAAGGGCCCTGGCCTGCCAGCCTTTTCACAGGCAGATCTTGTTTGGTGAACGCCAGTGCTGAGCCGCTCACTGACAGAAGACAAACAAACTGCAGGCAGGGCCTTTGCCAGTGTGAGTACTGGGCAGGCTCTTAGGCTGGCACATCAAACATATAAGCACTTAATGGCATTTAGATTTATTAGGGCTCAGTGATACTTTGGACAAGAACGCTAAAATAAACGCATTCTGATATTTACCTAGTCTGAGCTACTGTATATTGGGGTTAAGAGCTGATTATTGAAGGTTAAGAACCTTTCACTGCTCATCGATGTCCGTGAAGTTAGCAGCAGCTTAGCCCTGACAGACAAGTGAGGCTTTTATATGAGCACACGCAGAATATGTTAGATTAGCATTTAGGTTTATATGCCAGTGCTTCTTTGTATGTCCTAATGATAATAAATAAAGTTACAGCAGAACAAATTAATTAGTTTATATGATCAGTTGTTAAAGGCTTGTCTTTTTCCTTCTTTTTAGGCCTGAAGCTCCGTGATCGAGGCTGTCCACAGTTTGGCCCTCATCAGTGTAGCTGCGCGCTGCCACTTACCGGCACAGTTGCCATTTATTTTAGCCTTACAGCAGTGTGGCTCAACCTGTGGAGCGAGATATCTACAAGTGTGTTGTGAAAAAAAAATGGAAATCGAAGAAGTTATTAATTAAAACAAACTTGTTTATTACAACAGCTTATGGTAGTAAAATCACACCAAGTATGTGGACAATCGGCTCTGTATTATTCGTGTAAATGACCGCATGTCGTAATGTTTTGTTCACCTCTAAGAGCCAATTCTTTGTTGTGAACGAGATGAGCCAAGTCCCGTCAGGAGAGCAGAATCTTCAGCCACTCAATTGTATCCGGCTGCAGGTCGCAGACTCGGCCTTCCACGCCTCTAGCCTTCCACACCACGTCCCCAGCATTTGTCCGTCCTCTGTCACATCGCTTTTCTTGAAAAACTAGTAACGTTGATTTTTCATGTAGCCCTAAAAGACAATATTAATATGACTTCCTGCAATCTTGAGTTTCTCTTTATGGTATTATTCTCGTATTTACTTTTAGAAACAAAAACAGTTTTATAATTTCTGAGTCAGGATTCAATATAGTTAAAAGAAAGAGAGCATAACATATTTTTAGATTAAGGAAACACCTTACTAAATATGAATGTGGTTGCTCTAACTGCTATTATAGTGAATTCCATCATTCAAAATATTTGAAGTTATTTTTTATGGTACTTTTGTACTAAACAGCATGTCTGACATTATTTCTGGAACCTCGTTCAATAAAGGAAAATTTGGTTAATGATAATAATTTATTATGTTACAAAATAAATGATGATCAATAACACAACTAAGCAATTAAAAGGCATGCAAATGAAGGTCTAAACTTTCGAGTTCTCAGTAAAAGAAACTTTTGAAATTGTTTGTATTGAACAATTTTTTAAATGATTCAGCTTACTATACAATTCATGGGTTCCTTCATTTCCATTGTCTGTCTTGAATTGTGTTTTCTTAATTTTGTTCTACGCTGCTGCTATAATGTTGATAAATTTCAAGTGGAGTTATTAAACTTTCAAATGTTTACCTGGTTTTTATTTTAATGCATAATTGTTTTCCCTGGGACCCTAACTTTTAAGTATGCACTTATCAAAAAAAGTGAAGCAAATCTCTTAAATTGCTTCATAGATATTATATCATGTGTTTTTCTAAAGAAATGTAAAAATTTGCATTATTGAAAGTTGCAGTTCCGTATACCGTATTCCATCTTTTTTATTTATTTTGGAACTGAGCTAACAGATTTTAAATTTAACATAAAAAAATTTTTGTTTGGGTCAATGCAATAATTACAAATCCATTTTTTAGTGATTTAAAATCCTTTAATCGCCATATATACCATTTCTTGTATTAGGAATTAGTCATTTGTCGCATACCCCAACTTACTCTCCAAACGGAGATATACTTTTTTGTAAATAAGATTACCATTATTAGGTCATCAGTCTCACTGCTTGCTCAGATTCATTTCTTCCCACAGTGTGTTCAGCTGTCTTTGATCACTTTGTGCCTGTGTGTGTCATCGTCTCTGTTGTCTGATTTGGTGCAACGCCTGAATCCTACAAATTGCCCCCTGAACAGCAGTTTCCCCTCTTGATTAGTTAAGGGTTTTTGATTCTGTCAGACCAAGTATTGTTACCTTAATAAATGTCAGCTTGATTTCTGTTTGTGTTCCTGCTGCCTTGAAACATGCTGTGGTGCAGAGACGTATTATAAAAAACAAAATAAGGACCCTCTAATGTGTCAAGTTTCAGGCCCATTTCTAAACTGCCTTTTTATCTTAAGTCTTAGAAAAGTTCTCCTAACTCAAACATTTCTAGATGAAAATAGTATTCTGGAAAAATTCCAATCCAGATACAGATGTTCTTGCAGCACTGAAACATCCTTGTTAAAGATTAACAGTGACCTCTTCCCAATTACTAATGCTGGAGATTCTGCCATTCTCGTACTGCTAGATCTTACCTCAGCTTTTGATGCCGTGGACCTTATGATTCTTATATCCTGACTTGAACAGTATGTAGTCATCCAAGGTAATGCCCTGAAATGGTTTAAATCATATCTAAGAAATAGGAACGTTTCTGTTTATTTGGGTGAGTTCTCATCCTCTTTAGCTCCTCTTACTTGTGCTGTTCCATCCTTGGACCAGTTCTCTTTTTGATAGGCATGTTACCTTTAGGCTCCATTATTAACAAGTATGACTTCTCCATACTGATGACACTTAAATATATTTGACACTAAAATCAAAGCGAGAAAATACAGACCCTCCATGTATACTTGAATGATATTAAAACCTGGATGGTAATGCATCTTCTTAAACTAAATGATAATAAAACTGACAAGTAAGAGTCCTATTCAACAAAATTACGTAAAACGTCCATGGAGTATTTTGCTTTGCATATTCGCTTTGGACTCTCGCTAGATGTCGATGCCATTTTAGAGGTTGTTTGCTCTTCGCTACTCCTGCACGCATAGGGAATCGAGTTTAAATCAGCAAAGCTATGTAACTTTCCTTCTAGCAAAAAGAGTCGAACTAAAACGTAAGGGCGAGTTTTGTCATAGTTTACAGCTGATTACTGTCCTCTACCCCTGAATTTTGACAAAAGTCGACATCAGCCCCGAAAGAGTTAAAAAAGTTCCAGTTCAGAAATCTAAATGTCAGTATTGTTTGCAAGCGCACACTCGTGGCATACACACACTACTTGCATACTTGACAATGTGGTCTTCAGGACTCTGAAGGCAGGCAGCAGGATGCTGGAGTCTCTTTGCTTTTTACAAAGGGGCACTTGGACTCGTTTTGATATTTAATCAATGTAATCAAAGTTGGTTTTATATTCTCTACCTTTATGAAGAAATGTGACTGTGGAAATCAAGACGAATATAATATGTAATACTAATTTGGCAGAAAGTGCTAACGTGCTTTTATAAATAGCTAACTTAAATAAGTTATAAGATATTTAACAAACGTTAATGATGATGATAAACATAAATACCTTTCATATTGTACACTAACATTGCAGATTCTCTACATAACATCTCATAAATAATTGAAAAAGTTAGTATAGATGAAATAATATGGCAAATATTAAAAAGAAATAATACAAGAGGTAAAAAATAATGAAAACCATATGCTTAAAAATAGGATATGTCAGTAATGACGATAAACAGAGAACACTTGGATTCGCTATACAGTATATAATCGTACATCTCATTAGTTTTGTTTAATGAATCTAAAGTTTCTTTAAATATACTGAGCTTTTTATTTTGTGAGTCCATACCTGATTTTGTTGTGACATTGTTCCGTGTCGGAAAATGTTTTCAGCTCCTTTCCTTTTTTGAATTGGAAAAACTGCACAGTAGCTCTTCTCCATCTCTTTCTACGGACTATGGCCGGTTGTGGGGCGGACTGTGGAAGGCAGGAGGCGTGGAAGGCCAACTCTGTGACCTGCAACTGGACCCTTCTCCCCTATCCACAGCATTATTTGACTCCGTCCACTTTTCACGAGCCACTCCCCTTGTTTCACTGCTGTACCAATCGCCTATATTGCATGCCCGTTGTTTCGATAAATCAACCATGTTTCATCTTCTGGTCTATTTAAGAAGAAAAAAATAAAATCTCAAACTGCCATTACATACTGCAGTGTTGATTCATTTTTGCAGCTCATTATCTTTACAATTAACACAAAGTCAATTAAAATGAAAACTTCGTGTTCTGCACCATTAACATTTGTAATGGTTTCTTGGAGGGGATCTCAAACTCCGTACCTGGAGGGCCACAGTGGCTGAAGCTTTTCATTCTAACCCTTTTCTTAAGTGGTGACCTGTTTTTGTTGCTAATTACTGTCTTACCTCGGTATACATCCTCTTTGGAATAAGTCCAACTTGGTATACGACGTTTGGAATATGACTTGTGTGCTAGAACACCACGCGCTACCCTTGTTCACCTCTGTCGAGATAAAGCAATGACTGCCCACGAGCGTCAGTACACCAGTTGCTAGCATTCAGTGAACAACCCGCGCTATAACTCTCTTTGAATGTTCATGTGATTTTGTGTTTTTTTGCGTAAATTTGAATTGATTGTTGAAAAGTATGAAGGTAGCATGCATATCCTGGACATGGCGTATGCCGAGAACGACGGTATATAACAATTGTGAAAAACAAAGATGTAAAGTGAGGTTAAATTTTCATTTATTTCATATGGGAAAAGTTATACCTATTTGGTATAAGTCCAAGGATCTGGAATGGATTAAGAACGTATATCGAGCTACCACTGCAACTCCTTTTCCATTCCTTTTAATGGATTATTTTTTAAGATTTGTTCCTCTGGAATGAATTGCTTCATTTCTCTCCCTTAAATAGCACCCAAACAGAAATGAAATTTGAAGAGAGTGAGTGAGTTGACAGGAGATCAGCTAAGTCAGGGCCTCAAACTCCAACTAGCTGGTTAAGTGCTAAGGACTGGTCAGCAACCAGTCCATAGAAGAGTGTGGGTGGTCCGTGAAAAACCTCATTCTGCTCTGTATGGATACTCAAAACTCTAAGAGCAGAGGGTCCTCAACTCCGCTCCTGTGGCTGCGGGTTTTCACTGTAACCCTTTTCTTAATTGGTGACTCCTTTTCCATTCCTTTTAATTGATTTGTTATTTAAAATTTGTTCCTCTGAATTTCTTAACTTAAATGGCATCCAAACAGAAATGAAATGTGAAGTGAGGTAGCCAAAAGAAGACCAACTAAGTCAGGGCCTCAAACTCCAACCAGTGGCTTTATTAGGCGCCAAGTCTCTTTGTTAATTAAACCCGTTCTTTAATTCCGTGGCTTGTTGCTGCTCTCATTGTGTAATAGCAGACACATCCGAAATTGAGGATTTTCTTTTTTCTTAGAGCTCTGTTAAATGTTTTGTGGATCTGAGCAAATCAACATTCCTGAGACCTCCACCCTTTTTATTTTCAGATAATGCATGATGGGTGTAGTTTGCTGGTCATGTTTTGGCTCATTTTGTACCTCATTATTGTTTGAAAAAGAACCAATGAAGGGATCTGAGTCATCAAGAGCAAGTCTATTCAAATGAATTCAAAAGATGGTCAATTAGGCAGCAAAAACAGGTCACTAATTAAGAAAAGGGATAGAATGAAAACCTGCAGCCTCAGGGGTCCTCCAGGACTGGAGTTGGGGACACCTGATTTACTGAGTATGAAAATGGCAGCTGTTGTGGCCCTTCAGCATCTGCAGTTGACGCTGCTGCTTTACTGTAGATAGTTTTAACGTCCACCTAGATCAGCGGTTCCCAAACTCGGTCCTGAGGACCCCCTATGGCTGCAGGTTTTTGTTCCAATCAGATTAACAATTGGTGATAATAACTGATAACAACTGATCTCATTTAATGAGCTGGTCTCTTTAACTCTTCTCTTATTCTGCATTTAGAAAAACACAACAGTATGGTTTTTACATTTCTAAGACATTTAGAAATATTTCTATTTTTTCTAAAGCTGTGAATGTTTAACTCTCTTTTGTTCTTTTCCAATTATTTTCCCCTTTTCCTGTGTAGTTTGCTCCCTTCATTTAACGTTAATAGTGACATAGCAGACACCCAGGATGATGAAAGCAGCAACGACTTCAGTGTCAGACCCGCTAATTAGTGGAAATTCAATTAAGTAACCTGAACATGTGGAAAAGTAGAATGAAAATTAGGTTGGAAATACGGTTAATGAGTTAAAAAAAATGACATATTCCCCATATAAGTGCTTATTACATTTTAATAATTAGTTTCTAATTTCTACATTGACTCCAAAACACAGAAACTGGGAAATAACGACTCACTTAATTAGGCTAAGAGTCCAATGAAATATGGAAGTTGGTTGGAACAAAAACCTGCAGCCACAGGGAGACCCCAGAGCCACGTTTGGGAACCACTGACCAAGATAATAAGTCCATCCATCCATCCATTATCCAACCCACTACATCCTAACTACAGGGTCAGGGGGGTCTGCTGGAGCCAATCCCAGCCAACACAGGGCGCAAGGCAGGAAACAAACCCCGGGCAGGGCGAAGATAATAAGTGTAACATACATTTACTTACACACTTAACAGACACAGAGGCCGTCTAGTGTGGTGAAGTCAACAAGCAGTTTGTTGGTTTTGCTGAAGTTGAGTTGCAGACGATTCTCAAAATTCTCTGCTGACTTAATTAACACTGCATTACAGGTAGAGCCAAGCGGTGCTCTGATTATGTAATGGGATCTAATTAGTGAAGCGCAGGGCTGACTTCTTCTCCTTGGTGACACTTACTGTACTAAGAAGGTGTTTGCGATCCTGTAACGGTTACCTCTTACAAAACTTGGAGATAATAAAGAAAACTGACTGACGCTTTCTCCCGGCTTTGTTTTATTTGCGTTTCATGGGGAGAACAGGATGGCCTGTGGGACGTGCCGGTAAATTTCTTCCCCACTCCCCACCAAACACAATTATTTTCTTGCATTTTATTAATATGTTTAGTCCCTCGTGTATTGTGATGTAAATCGCCTTCATCTCCTTTTGAACATCACCTGCCCGAGCCCTCAAGAGCTGCAGTATGAGCTGGCGCGCTGCGCCAGCCAACGTGTCTGGATTAATGGACACTTTTTATAAGTTGAAGGCAGGGGTCTCTAACCATTTTTCCTCTGAGAGCTACTTTTATAAAATGAAAATGGCCGAGAGCTCCTCATGTTTTCTAGCGTTTATTCTCATAGCTTTTGTCACCCCAAACAAACTGAATATGCTTGTGTGGCCTAAACGTTTACAAAATGTTGTAGTCCACAACTCACGTTTTACATTAAAACATCACAAAAAATATTTAGTTCACCTGCAGGTGCATTTTGTATATCCGTATGTATTTTCTATCACGGTAGCGCTGCTGCCTCGCAGTAAGGAGACCTGTGGTTCACTTACCGTGTCCTCCCTGCATGGGGTTTGCATGTTCTCTCCGTGTCTGTGTGGGTTTCCTTCCACAGTACATTGACATGCTGGTTAGGTGCATTGGCGATCCTAAATTGTCCCTAGTGTGTGCCCTGTGGAGGGCTGGCACCCTGTGTTGGCTGGGATTGGCTCCAGCAGACCCCCGTGACCTTGTGTTACGATATATCACGTTGGAAAATGACTGACTGATCTCACACTATTGAATGAAAACATGAATGCTGTCAAAACAAAACAGTGCAATTCCAAATCCACCGATATGACTTCTTCATTTGTCATTTTGTTCCATGTCACTGTATCACTTTATTCACAGGTCCAGTCACAGGTGTGATGTGTTTTTCAGTTAGTCAGATGACTGGCACTGAGGTGTCTGGTGGAGTGGAGCCACTGAGGTTCACTCTTATGGAGTCATTTAAATGTTCATCTGTCCGTCTTGTTCTGAACTTTGATATCATGACATTCACGTCAGACTCACAGAGGTATAGAGACCCAAACAAAGCAGACATGGCGGAGTGGTGGATCTGAGGCTAGGGATCTGCACTGGCAATCAAATACCGTAAAATGACAAAAAGGGACGCTGCTCTGTTGGGCCCTTGAACAAGACCCTTAACCTGCAGTTGCTGAGCACATTGAGTAGTGAGAAAATAAATGCAAAGAATTTTATTATAATTATTATTACACTAGCCGACGCCGTAGCATACGGTAGTGTAAGAATAGGAACAGAAAACGGTGAGAAGGGAATTCAGAAATCAAGAAGAAAGAAATACTTCTTGAAAGACGCAGTTGTGAATGGGTGTTTTGCTGGATTCGACAGATAAAAAGTCGAAAGACCTAACTGTAGAAAAAGCCAAGTATAACAGTAGTTTGTTGCATGTACAGTATCTCGGACTTCCTGGAAATGTGGACGGTAATATGATCATTTTGCTTACGTACGTTGTTATTTTCAGCCTTTGCTCACAGTGCGTCTGATAGTCCTTTGTATTGTTCCACATTAAGATCTTGTTGATGTAATTTGAGATAGTTGAGACACGCACCCTCAGTTTTAACATATGAATCTACGACGTACTGTTGGAATAATTTGCCGCTGGGGTGCAAAATACTAAATGTATTCCTCATTGATAATCTGTACGTGTAAAATTGGCAGTGAGTAAGCCTGATTCAGTTGGCGGTTCTTTTTTCAGAAACATGTTTTAAATCTTTGTGCCAGCCAATGTCTCAGTATGGGAATAAAAGTGGGTACACCATAGGATCGCAATTCATATTGAGCGTGGAAATCTGTTTACAGGAGTTTCCTCTGGGATAGATACAAATGTCCCTTTCGGCAGGGGGTTCGCCATCTTCTCTGATGAAAATCACTGCAACATCGGTGTGACATGTCGGGGCATTGCATCATCGTAAATCCTGCCTTGGGTTTTCCTTGAAAACCATTCGTACAGATGCTGTTGGATTAGACTGAGCGGTTTCATGCATGTGTTTGTATGATTTAGCGAAGGGGTTGATGGTTCTGAGCATGGAATCTTGCTGGAGAAGTAAATTTTAGCTGCATGGAGAGTTTGCTTTATTTTGTGAGCGTACTTCAGTAGCTTGCACTGTGTCAAAAACATACAACAGTCCATATCCTGGAGAGGTAGAAGTGTTAGCGTATAGTGGAGAGATTTGGTGATAAATGTGCCCGTGTATTTTAAAACAGTACGGTCTGTGGCCAGGAGGTTGAGTTATCTGTGAAAGATGACGAATAGGAATCGAGAACTGCCGTGTCAGCTGGGAAGCGGACCGGTTTTGAAATGCAAGCAGGACGAACGAGAAGAGAAATATATATAAGAGATTTTCAGAGGTGCTTAGTGAAGATTCTTCTAGTTATCTGGCTCTGCTAAGCTCCAGAAATGCTGTTGAGACTTTAACTACACATTATTTTGAAGGTTTACTAATATATAATATATAAAATCCAATGTCTGTCTGTCTGTCTGTCTGCTTTTCACGAGAGAAGTACTTAATGGATTTATATCATTTTTTTCTATAATTTCCCTGAACATTCTGATTGTTTTTGCGACTTTTCTCATTTCACAGTGTATCATAGTTTGCTTGCAGTAATGATGTATGTGCGCAAACCCAAGAAACATGCAGCGGGGCCTTTCTTACTCATGTGCCAGCTTCGGGGCGTGTGCCTTAACTCCGCTTAGCTAGCGAATGAGAGAACAATTGAATTCAACTTTGTTTGATTTTTAAAATAAAGTGCTACTAAGGTCTTGAGTTTGAGTCTGGATATTCTCTAAAATGCATGTCACATTGACAAGAGATTGCAATTCAGATTGTGGATTGTGATTTTGTGTTAAAAGGATCGTCATATGATTTTTTTGGATTTAATTTGACTAGTCAAGATTTCAATTTTATGTTGGATTCATTAACCCTTAGGTGAGATACTTGGAAGGGGTGGCGAGCGGTAGCATACGGCGACGTGTTGGAGACCCCCGTGAACAGACTGCGTGCAGCACACGGTTTACTGCTTGTCTCGCGACTGTGTCCTGTAAAGGGCGTCTACTTCTTGCTTTACACCCAGGGCTGCTGTGATCATAATGGTGTGTCAATAAAATGAGTATTGCGTTATGTTACTCGTCACTTTAAACAGTAGACAGACTACATAACGCATATTACTTTTTAACGTTTAAACTGCCACATATTTAGGGGGGTTAATGTACTCCTGGACGCCAAATAATTTTTTATTGCACTTTTTAAGAAGACGTCACAATTCACCCAGTGACATTTTAATGGAACACATTTTTCCATTTCAAGAGCATCACCATTACTGCAGCACTGATGATTTTACACACTGCCAATGACCTGTAAAAACTATTAAAAAAAACTATTAGAACAATATGTACAGGGTGCCAGGGCTGGGACAAGGGTGAGACAAATGAACAATGGGAAAGGGCACCAAACTGATGAAAAATGAAAATTAATAAATCGCACAAAAAGAAAAAAGCCAAATGTATGTTGCAATGTTCGTCAAATTCCTTAAGCAAACTGACGGTTTGCAGCGAACGCGCTCAGTCGATACACTCGTTTCCTCAAAAGATATCACCCTAGTAAGTATTTTTATTTAATACTTTATTAGTATTAATAAACTATATGCATAGGGGTGCAAACTTATCCTCCTGCCCCGGGTGAAAATATCTCTAGGCCCGGCTCTACAAGGTGCAGCTGACGCCATTGATGAAATTCAGTAAATGAACTGGCTGACACTCGCAAGCTTGTCTAGTTCAGCGACTGAATCCCAGGGATGGTGATGTTGATTCGCCATGAGATATTGAAGGTTAAAATAACAGAATACAATAACACAGTCCGTCTTGAGAGGCGCTGCTATTTCTCTAAGATTATAAATAACAATGCTAGTAATCCCAGAGTCTTATTCTCTACGATTGATCATCTGCTAAACTGCGGTCACTCAACAGAATGCCTCCAAAATACTTCCAGTGAAACCTGTGAGGCTATTGCCGTATTTTTCAATCAAAAAATTAATGATATTATAAATAACATAGTACATCTCCCCAACACTGCGGATCCTCCTGAGCCACAGTACTCCGTTATAACAAATTCAATTCTTTCACCAGGATATACAGGTATTTACCTGATTTACATAAAATAATATCTCAATTAAAACCCTCCACCTGTGTCCTTGATCAAATACCAACAAGTTTTTTCAAAGAAATATCGGGCTTGCTAATTGATAATATTCTTGACATAGTAAATTCGTCATTAGATACGGGGGTCTTCCCAGACTGTCTTAAGACTGCTGTAGTTAAACCCCTACTTAAGAAACATAATCTTAACCCCTCGGCTCTTGAAAAGTTTAGACCCATTTTAAACCTGCATTTCTTAAATGTGATTCTAGAGAAGGCAGTCATTATGCAGTTAAATGACCACCTCAATAAACCCTGCCATTCTTGATAAATTTCAGTCGGGTTTTAGAACAAATCACAGCACGGAAACTGCACTCATTAAAGTAGTAAATGATCTGCGGGTGAATGCAGACAGAGGCCGTTTATCTGTTCTCATCCTCTTAGATCTGAGTGCCGCATTTGACACCATTGATCACAATATTCTTAGAAATCACCTTAGTCAATGGGTGGGCCTCTCTGGCAGGGTCTTAAATTGGTTTGAATCCTACCTGACAGGGAGAAAATTCTTTGTTAGTTGTGGGAATTACAACTCAAAGACACATGATATCCTACAGTATATGGTGTTCCACAAGGCTCTATCCTGGGTCCGCTGCTTTTCTCAATCTACATGCTTCCGTTAGGTCAGATTATCTCAGGTTACAACGTGAGCTACCACAGCTATGCTGATGACACACAGCTGTACTTATCAATAGCACCTGATGACTCCGACACTCTCGATTCACTAACACAATGTCTTACCGGTATTTCTGAATGGATGAATAGTAATTTTCTCAAACTAAATAAAGAGAACTGAAATTTTAGTGATTGGCAATAATGGATTCAATGAGGTTATCAGAAATAAACTTGATGCATTTGGATTAAAAGTCAAGACGGAAGTCAAAAACTTAGGGGTATCTGTTGACTGCAATCTGAATTGTAAATCACATATTAATGAGACCACTAGGACAGCATTTTTTCACTTAAGAAACATAAGTAAAGTTAGACCTCTTATATCACTGAATGATGCTGAGAAATTAGTTCACGCGTTTGTCTTCAGTCGACTAGATTACTGTAACGCACTCCTCTCAGGACTACCCAAAAAAGACATAAATCGTTTACAACAAGTGCAGAATGCAGCTGCTAGAATCCTAACTAGGAAAAGAAAATCCGAACACATTTCTCCAGTTTTAATGTCACTACACTGGTTACCTGTGTCATTCAGAATTGACTTTAAAATTCTGCTTATGGTTTATAAAGCCTTAAATAATCTCCCCATCTTATATATCAGAAAGTCTTACACCTTATATTCCAAATCGTGACCTTAGATCTTCAAATGAGTGTCTGCTTAGAATTCCAAGAGCAAAACTTAAAAGAAGTGGTGAGTCGGCCTTCTGCTGTTATGCACCTAAAATCTGGAATAGCCTGCCAATAGGAATTCGCCAGGCAAATACAGTAGAGCACTTTAAAACACTGCTGAAAACACATTACTTTAACATGGCCTTCTCCTAACTTCACATTAACTTAATCCTGATAATCTGATTGTTCAATTCATTATAATAACTGTTCATGGTGGCTCTAAAATCCGTACTAACCTCTACTCTCTCTTCTGTTTCTTTTTCCAGTTTCTCTGTGGTGGCGGCCTGCGCCACCACCTACTCAAAGCATTATGATGTTCCAACAATGATGGATTAAAAGCCAGAAGTCTACGTGACCATCATCATCAAGTCCTTCCGTGAGAACTCTAAATACAAAGAGGACTGTTTCATTTATGTGAGGTAGAATGCCCAGAGGGACTGGGTGGTCTCATGGTCTGGAATCCCTGCAGATTTTATTTTTTCTCCAGCCGTCTGGAGTTTTTATTTTTCTTTTGTTTTTTCTGTCCTCCCTGGCCATCGGACCTTACTCTTATTCTATGTTAATTAATGTTCACTTATTTTAATTTCTTACTATGTCTTTTATTTTTCTATTCTTCATTATGTAAAGCACTTTGAGCTACATTTTTTGTATGAAAATGTGCTATATAAATGAATGTTGTATTGTTTTGTATCGCTGCTTCACTGTAGATAGTTTTAATGCAGCGTTTGGACGGACGTGTGAAGAGAATAATCAATCCCAGACTTTTCCTCATAAATGTTCAAGTGTTTGGAGTACCGATGGAGAGTGACGACCTAATGTGTTTTTTCTAAGCCTTGAACTGTTGGCATTTATTCCCGATGTTTTCTCCTGTAGGCTTTTGTAATAAAGAGAAGTATATTGTGGGAGGCCTGGGCTCCTGTCGTTCATTCCTCACACTGCTGCACGGTCCACCTAGATCAGCGGTAACCAAACTCGGTCCTGAGGACCCCCTATGGCTGCAGGTTTTTGTTCCAATCAGATTAACAATTGGTGATAATAACTGATAACAACTGATCTCATTTAATGAGCTGGTCTCTTTAACTCTTCTCTTATTCTGCATTCAGAAAAACACAACAGTATGGTTTTTACATTTCTAAGACATTTAGAAATATTTCTATTTTTTCTAAAGCTGTGAATGTTTAACTCTCTTTTGTTCTTTTCCTATTATTTTCCCCTTTTCCTGTGTAGTTTGCTCCCTTCATTTAACCTTAATAGTGACATAGCAGACACCCAGGATGATGAAAGCAGCAACGACTTCAGTGTCAGACCCGCTAATTAGTGGAAATTCAATTAAGTAACCTGAACATGTGGAAAAGTAGAATGAAAATTATTTGGAAATACGGTTAATGAGTTAAAAAAATGACATATTCCCCATATAAGTGCTTATTACATTTTAATAATTAGTTTCTAATTTCTACATTGACTCCAAAACACAGAAACTGGGAAATAACAACTCACTTAATTAGGCTAAGAGTCCAATGAAATATGGAAGTTGGTTGGAAGAAAAACCTGCAGCCACAGGGGGACCCCAGAGCCACGTTTGGGAACCACTGACCAAGATAATAAGTCCATCCATCCATCCATTATCCAACCAGCTACATCCTAACTACAGGGTCACAGGGTCTGCTGAGCCAATCCCAACCAACACAGGCGCAAGGCAGGAAACAAACCCCGGGCAGGGCGAAGATAATAAGTGTAACATACATTTACTTACACGCTTAACAGACGCAGAGGCCGTCTAGTGTGGTGAAGTCAACAAGCAGTCCCTTGGTTTTGCTGAAGTTGAGTTGCAGACGATTCTCAAAATTCTCTGCTGACTTAATTAACACTGCATTACAGGTAGAGCCAAGCGGTGCTCTGATTATGTAATGGGATCTAATTAGTGAAGCGCAGGGCTGACTTCTTCTCCTTGGTGACACTTACTGTACTAAGAAGGTGTTTGCGATCCTGTAACGGTTACCTCTTACAAAACTTGGAGATAATAAAGAAAACTGACTGGCGCTTTCTCCGGCTTTGTTTTATTTGCGTTTCATGGGGAGAACAGGATGGCCTGTGGGGCGTGCGGTAAATTTCTTCCCACTCCCACCAAACACAATTATTTTCTTGCATTTTATTAATATGTTTAGTCCCTCGTGTATTGTGATGTAAATCGCCTTCATCTCCTTTTGAACATCACCTGCCCGAGCCCTCGAAGAGCTGCAGTATGAGCGCTGGCCGCGCCAGCCAACGTGTCTGGATTAATGGACACTTTTTATAAGTTGAAGGCAGGGGTCTCTAACCATTTTTCCTCTGAGAGCTACTTTTATAAAATGAAAATGGCCGAGAGCTCCTCATGTTTTCTAGCGTTTATTCTCATAGCTTTTGTCACCCCAAACAAACTGAATATGCTTGTGTGGCCTAAACGTTTACAAAATGTTGTAGTCCACAACTCACGTTTTACATTAAAACATCACAAAAAATATTTAGTTCACCTGCAGGTGCATTTTGTATATCCGTATGTATTTTCTATCACGGTAGCGCTGCTGCCTCGCAGTAAGGAGACCTGTGGTTCACTTACCGTGTCCTCCTGCATGGGGTTTGCATGTTCTCTCCGTGTCTGTGTGGGTTTCCTTCCACAGTACATTGACATGCTGGTTAGGTGCATTGGCGATCCTAAATTGTCCCTAGTGTGTGTGCCCTGTGGAGGGCTGGCACCCTGTGTTGGCTGGGATTGGCTCCAGCAGACCCCCGTGACCTTGTGTTACGATATATCACGTTGGAAAATGACTGACTGATCTCACACTATTGAATGAAAACATGAATGCTGTCAAAACAAAACAGTGCAATTCCAAATCCACCGATATGACTTCTTCATTTGTCATTTTGTTCCATGTCACTGTATCACTTTATTCACAGGTCCAGTCACAGGTGTGATGTGTTTTCAGTTAGTCAGATGACTGGCACTGAGGTGTCTGGTGGAGTGGAGCCACTGAGGTTCACTCTTATGGAGTCATTTAAATGTTCATCTGTCCGTCTTGTTCTGAACTTTGATATCATGACATTCACGTCAGACTCACAGAGGTATAGAGACCCAAACAAAGCAGACATGGCGGAGTGGTGGATCTGAGGCTAGGGATCTGCACTGGCAATCAAATACCGTAAAATGACAAAAAGGGACGCTGCTCTGTTGGGCCCTTGAACAAGACCCTTAACCTGCAGTTGCTGAGCACATTGAGTAGTGAGAAAATAAATGCAAAGAATTTTATTATAATTATTATTACACTAGCGGCCCGCCGTAGCATACGGTAGTGTAAGAATAGGAACAGAAAACGGTGAGAAGGGAATTCAGAAATCAAGAAGAAAGAAATACTTCTTGAAAGACGCAGTTGTGAATGGGTGTTTTGCTGGATTCGACAGATAAAAAGTCGAAAGACCTAACTGTAGAAAAAGCCAAGTATAACAGTAGTTTGTTGCATGTACAGTATCTCGGACTTCCTGGAAATGTGGACGGTAATATGATCATTTTGCTTACACGTACGTTGTTATTTTCAGCCTTTGCTCACAGTGCGTCTGATAGTCCTTTGTATTGTTCCACATTAAGATCTTGTTGATGTAATTTGAGATAGTTGAGACACGCACCCTCAGTTTTAACATATGAATCTCGACGTACTGTTGGAATAATTTGCCGCTGGGGTGCAAAATACTAAATGTATTCCTCATTGATAATCTGTACGTGTAAAATTGGCAGTGAGTAAGCCTGATTCAGTTGGCGGTTCTTTTTTCAGAAACATGTTTTAAATCTTTGTGCCAGCCAATGTCTCAGTATGGGAATAAAAGTGGGTACACCATAGGATCGCAATTCATATTGAGCGTGGAAATCTGTTTACAGGAGTTTCCTCTGGGATAGATACAAATGTCCCTTTCGGCAGGGGGTTCGCCATCTTCTCTGATGAAAATCACTGCAACATCGGTGTGACATGTCGGGGCATTGCATCATCGTAAATCCTGCCTTGGGTTTTCCTTGAAAACCATTCGTACAGATGCTGTTGGATTAGACTGAGCGGTTTCATGCATGTGTTTGTATGATTTAGCGAAGGGGTTGATGGTTCTGAGCATGGAATCTTGCTGGAGAAGTAAATTTTAGCTGCATGGAGAGTTTGCTTTATTTTGTGAGCGTACTTCAGTAGCTTGCACTGTGTCAAAAACATACAACAGTCCATATCCTGGAGAGGTAGAAGTGTTAGCGTATAGTGGAGAGATTTGGTGATAAATGTGCCCGTGTATTTTAAAACAGTACGGTCTGTGGCCAGGAGGTTGAGTTATCTGTGAAAGATGACGAATAGGAATCGAGAACTGCCGTGTCGGCTGCATGTGGGCGGGACCGGTTTTGAAATGCAAGCAGGACGAACGAGAAGAGAAATATATATAAGAGATTTTCAGAGGTGCTTAGTGAAGATTCTTCTAGTTATCTGGCTCTGCTAAGCTCCAGAAATGCTGTTGAGACTTTAACTACACATTATTTTGAAGGTTTACTAATATATAATATATAAAATCCAATGTCTGTCTGTCTGTCTGTCTGCTTTTCACGAGAGAAGTACTTAATGGATTTATATCATTTTTTTCTATAATTTCCCTGAACATTCTGATTGTTTTTGCGACTTTTCTCATTTCACAGTGTATCATAGTTTGCTTGCAGTAATGATGTATGTGCGCAAACCCAAGAAACATGCAGCGGGGCCTTTCTTACTCATGTGCCAGCTTCGGGGCGTGTGCCTTAACTCCGCTTAGCTAGCGAATGAGAGAACAATTGAATTCAACTTTGTTTGATTTTTAAAATAAAGTGCTACTAAGGTCTTGAGTTTGAGTCTGGATATTCTCTAAAATGCATGTCACATTGACAAGAGAGATTGCAATTCAGATTGTGGATTGTGATTTTGTGTTAAAAGGATCGTCATATGATTTTTTTGGATTTAATTTGACTAGTCAAGATTTCAATTTTATGTTGGATTCATTAACCCTTAGGTGAGATACTTGGAAAGGGGTGGCGAGCGACTGGTAGCTCGCGAGCGACGTGTTGGAGACCCCCGTGAACAGACTGCGTGCAGCACACGGTTTACTGCTTGTCTACGCGACTGTGTCCTGTAAAGGGCGTCTACTTCTTGCTTTACACCCAGGGCTGCTGTGATCATAATGGTGTGTCAATAAAATGAGTATTGCGTTATGTTACTCGTCACTTTAAACAGTAGACAGACTACATAACGCATATTACTTTTTAACGTTTAAACTGCCACATATTTAGGGGGGTTAATGTACTCCTGGACGCCAAATAATTTTTTATTGCACTTTTTAAGAAGACGTCACAATTCACCCAGTGACATTTTAATGGAACACATTTTTCCATTTCAAGAGCATCACCATTACTGCAGCACTGATGATTTTACACACTGCCAATGACCTGTAAAAACTATTAAAAAAAACTATTAGAACAATATGTACAGGGTGCCAGGGCTGGGACAAGGGTGAGACAAATGAACAATGGGAAAGGGCACCAAACTGATGAAAAATGAAAATTAATAAATCGCACAAAAAGAAAAAAGCCAAATGTATGTTGCAATGTTCGTCAAATTCCTTAAGCAAACTGACGGTTTGCAGCGAACGCGCTCAGTCGATACACTCGTTTCCTCAAAAGATATCACCCTAGTAAGTATTTTTATTTAATACTTTATTAGTATTAATAAACTATATGCATAGGGGTGCAAACTTATCCTCCTGCCCCGGGTGAAAATATCTCTAGGCCCGGCTCTGCAAGGTGCAACTGACGCCATTGATGAAATTCAGTAAATGAACTGGCTGACACTCGCAAGCTTGTCTAGTTCAGCGACTGAATCCCAGGGATGGTGATGTTGATTCGCCATGAGATATTGAAGGTTAAAATAACAGAATACAATAACACAGTCCGTCTTGAGAGGCGCTGCTATTTCTCTAAGATTATAAATAACAATGCTAGTAATCCCAGAGTCTTATTCTCTACGATTGATCATCTGCTAAACTGCGGTCACTCAACAGAATGCCTCCAAAATACTTCCAGTGAAACCTGTGAGGCTATTGCCGTATTTTTCAATCAAAAAATTAATGATATTATAAATAACATAGTACATCTCCCCAACACTGCGGATCCTCCTGAGCCACAGTACTCCGTTATAACAAATTCAATTCTTTCACCAGGATATAGGTATTTACCTGATTTACATAAAATAATATCTCAATTAAAACCCTCCACCTGTGTCCTTGATCAAATACCAACAAGTTTTTTCAAAGAAATATCGGGCTTGCTAATTGATAATATTCTTGACATAGTAAATTCGTCATTAGATACGGGGGTCTTCCCAGACTGTCTTAAGACTGCTGTAGTTAAACCCCTACTTAAGAAACATAATCTTAACCCCTCGGCTCTTGAAAAGTTTAGACCCATTTTAAACCTGCATTTCTTAAATGTGATTCTAGAGAAGGCAGTCATTATGCAGTTAAATGACCACCTCAATAAACCTGCTATTCTTGATAAATTTCAGTCAGGTTTTAGAACAAATCACAGCACAGAAACTGCACTCATTAAAGTAGTAAATGATCTGCGGGTGAATGCAGACAGAGGCCATTTATCTGTTCTCATCCTCTTAGATCTGAGTGCCGCATTTGACACCATTGATCACAATATTCTTAGAAATCACCTTAGTCAATGGGTGGGCCTCTCTGGCAGGGTCTTAAATTGGTTTGAATCCTACCTGACAGGGAGAAAATTCTTTGTTAGTTGTGGGAATTACAACTCAAAGACACATGATATCCTACAGTATATGGTGTTCCACAAGGCTCTATCCTGGGTCCGCTGCTTTTCTCAATCTACATGCTTCCGTTAGGTCAGATTATCTCAGGTTACAACGTGAGCTACCACAGCTATGCTGATGACACACAGCTGTACTTATCAATAGCACCTGATGACTCCGACACTCTCGATTCACTAACACAATGTCTTACCGGTATTTCTGAATGGATGAATAGTAATTTTCTCAAACTAAATAAAGAGAAAACTGAAATTTTAGTGATTGGCAATAATGGATTCAATGAGGTTATCAGAAATAAACTTGATGCATTTGGATTAAAAGTCAAGACGGAAGTCAAAAACTTAGGGGTATCTGTTGACTGCAATCTGAATTGTAAATCACATATTAATGAGACCACTAGGACAGCATTTTTTCACTTAAGAAACATAAGTAAAGTTAGACCTCTTATATCACTGAATGATGCTGAGAAATTAGTTCACGCGTTTGTCTTCAGTCGACTAGATTACTGTAACGCACTCCTCTCAGGACTACCCAAAAAAGACATAAATCGTTTACAACAAGTGCAGAATGCAGCTGCTAGAATCCTAACTAGGAAAAGAAAATCCGAACACATTTCTCCAGTTTTAATGTCACTACACTGGTTACCTGTGTCATTCAGAATTGACTTTAAAATTCTGCTTATGGTTTATAAAGCCTTAAATAATCTCGCCCCATCTTATATATCAGAAAGTCTTACACCTTATATTCCAAATCGTGACCTTAGATCTTCAAATGAGTGTCTGCTTAGAATTCCAAGAGCAAAACTTAAAAGAAGTGGTGAGTCGGCCTTCTGCTGTTATGCACCTAAAATCTGGAATAGCCTGCCAATAGGAATTCGCCAGGCAAATACAGTAGAGCACTTTAAAACACTGCTGAAAACACATTACTTTAACATGGCCTTCTCCTAACTTCACATTAACTTAATCCTGATAATCTGATTGTTCAATTCATTATAATAACTGTTCATGGTGGCTCTAAAATCCGTACTAACCTCTACTCTCTCTTCTGTTTCTTTTTCCAGTTTCTCTGTGGTGGCGGCCTGCGCCACCACCACCTACTCAAAGCATTATGATGTTCCAACAATGATGGATTAAAAGCCAGAAGTCTACGTGACCATCATCATCAAGTCCTTCCGTGAGAACTCTAAATACAAAGAGGACTGTTTCATTTATGTGAGGTAGAATGCCCAGAGGGGACTGGGTGGTCTCATGGTCTGGAATCCCTGCAGATTTTATTTTTTTCTCCAGCCGTCTGGAGTTTTTATTTTTCTTTTGTTTTTTCTGTCCTCCCTGGCCATCGGACCTTACTCTTATTCTATGTTAATTAATGTTCACTTATTTTAATTTCTTACTATGTCTTTTATTTTTCTATTCTTCATTATGTAAAGCACTTTGAGCTACATTTTTTGTATGAAAATGTGCTATATAAATGAATGTTGTATTGTTTTGTATCGCTGCTTCACTGTAGATAGTTTTAATGCAGCGTTTGGACGGACGTGTGAAGAGAATAATCAATCCCAGACTTTTCCTCATAAATGTTCAAGTGTTTGGAGTACCGATGGAGAGTGACGACCTAATGTGTTTTTTCTAAGCCTTGAACTGTTGGCATTTATTCCCGATGTTTTCTCCTGTAGGCTTTTGTAATAAAGAGAAGTATATTGTGGGAGGCCTGGGCTCCTGTCGTTCATTCCTCACACTGCTGCACGGTCCACCTAGATCAGCGGTAACCAAACTCGGTCCTGAGGACCCCCTATGGCTGCAGGTTTTTGTTCCAATCAGATTAACAATCGGTGATAATAACTGATAACAACTGATCTCATTTAATGAGCTGGTCTCTTTAACTCTTCTCTTATTCTGCATTCAGAAAAACACAACAGTATGGTTTTTACATTTCTAAGACATTTAGAAATATTTCTATTTTTTCTAAAGCTGTGAATGTTTAACTCTCTTTTGTTCTTTTCCTATTATTTTCCCCTTTTCCTGTGTAGTTTGCTCCCTTCATTTAACCTTAATAGTGACATAGCAGACACCCAGGATGATGAAAGCAGCAACGACTTCAGTGTCAGACCCGCTAATTAGTGGAAATTCAATTAAGTAACCTGAACATGTGGAAAAGTAGAATGAAAATTATTTTGAAAATACGGTTAATGAGTTAAAAAAATGACATATTCCCCATATAAGTGCTTATTACATTTTAATAATTAGTTTCTAATTTCTACATTGACTCCAAAACACAGAAACTGGGAAATAACAACTCACTTAATTAGGCTAAGAGTCCAATGAAATATGGAAGTTGGTTGGAAGAAAAACCTGCAGCCACAGGGGGACCCCAGAGCCACGTTTGGGAACCACTGACCAAGATAATAAGTCCATCCATCCATCCATTATCCAACCAGCTACATCCTAACTACAGGGTCACAGGGTCTGCTGCAGCCAATCCCAACCAACACAGGGCAAGGCAGGAAACAAACCCCGGGCAGGGCGAAGATAATAAGTGTAACATACATTTACTTACACGCTTAACAGACGCAGAGGCCGTCTAGTGTGGTGAAGTCAACAAGCAGTCCCTTGGTTTTGCTGAAGTTGAGTTGCAGACGATTCTCAAAATTCTCTGCTGACTTAATTAACACTGCATTACAGGTAGAGCCAAGCGGTGCTCTGATTATGTAATGGGATCTAATTAGTGAAGCGCAGGGCTGACTTCTTCTCCTTGGTGACACTTACTGTACTAAGAAGGTGTTTGCGATCCTGTAACGGTTACCTCTTACAAAACTTGGAGATAATAAAGAAAACTGACTGACGCTTTCTCCCGGCTTTGTTTTATTTGCGTTTCATGGGGAGAACAGGATGGCCTGTGGGACGTGCCGGTAAATTTCTTCCCCACTCCCCACCAAACACAATTATTTTCTTGCATTTTATTAATATGTTTAGTCCTCGTGTATTGTGATGTAAATCGCCTTCATCTCCTTTTGAACATCACCTGCCCGAGCCCTCGAAGAGCTGCAGTATGGCGCTGGCGCTGCCAGCCAACGTGTCTGGATTAATGGACACTTTTTATAAGTTGAAGACAGGGGTCTCTAACCATTTTTCCTCTGAGAGCTACTTTTATAAAATGAAAATGGCCGAGAGCTCCTCATGTTTTCTAGCGTTTATTCTCATAGCTTTTGTCACCCCAAACAAACTGAATATGCTTGTGTGGCCTAAGCGTTTACAAAATGTTGTAGTCCACAACTCACGTTTACATTAAAACATCACAAAAAATATTTAGTTCACCTGCAGGTGCATTTTGTATATCCGTATGTATTTTCTATCACGGTAGCGCTGCTGCCTCGCAGTAAGGAGACCTGTGGTTCACTTACCGTGTCCTCCCTGCATGGGGTTTGCATGTTCTCTCCGTGTCTGTGTGGGTTTCCTTCCACAGTACATTGACATGCTGGTTAGGTGCATTGGCGATCCTAAATTGTCCCTAGTGTGTGTGCCTGTGGAGGGCTGGCACCCTGTGTTGGCTGGGATTGGCTCCAGCAGACCCCCGTGACCTTGTGTTACGATATATCACGTTGGAAAATGACTGACTGATCTCACACTATTGAATGAAAACATGAATGCTGTCAAAACAAAACAGTGCAATTCCAAATCCACCGATATGACTTCTTCATTTGTCATTTTGTTCCATGTCACTGTATCACTTTATTCACAGGTCCAGTCACAGGTGTGATGTGTTTTCAGTTAGTCAGATGACTGGCACTGAGGTGTCTGGTGGAGTGGAGCCACTGAGGTTCACTCTTATGGAGTCATTTAAATGTTCATCTGTCCGTCTTGTTCTGAACTTTGATATCATGACATTCACGTCAGACTCACAGAGGTATAGAGACCCAAACAAAGCAGACATGGCGGAGTGGTGGATCTGAGGCTAGGGATCTGCACTGGCAATCAAATACCGTAAAATGACAAAAAGGGACGCTGCTCTGTTGGGCCCTTGAACAAGACCCTTAACCTGCAGTTGCTGAGCACATTGAGTAGTGAGAAAATAAATGCAAAGAATTTTTATTATAATTATTATTACACTAGCCGACGCCGTAGCATACGGTAGTGTAAGAATAGGAACAGAAAACGGTGAGAAGGGAATTCAGAAATCAAGAAGAAAGAAATACTTCTTGAAAGACGCAGTTGTGAATGGGTGTTTTGCTGGATTCGACAGATAAAAAGTCGAAAGACCTAACTGTAGAAAAAGCCAAGTATAACAGTAGTTTGTTGCATGTACAGTATCTCGGACTTCCTGGAAATGTGGACGGTAATATGATCATTTTGCTTACACGTACGTTGTTATTTTCAGCCTTTGCTCACAGTGCGTCTGATAGTCCTTTGTATTGTTCCACATTAAGATCTTGTTGATGTAATTTGAGATAGTTGAGACACGCACCCTCAGTTTTAACATATGAATCTACGACGTACTGTTGGAATAATTTGCCGCTGGGGTGCAAAATACTAAATGTATTCCTCATTGATAATCTGTACGTGTAAAATTGGCAGTGAGTAAGCCTGATTCAGTTGGCGGTTCTTTTTTCAGAAACATGTTTTAAATCTTTTGCCAGCCAATGTCTCAGTATGGGAATAAAAGTGGGTACACCATAGGATCGCAATTCATATTGAGCGTGGAAATCTGTTTACAGGAGTTTCCTCTGGGATAGATACAAATGTCCCTTTCGGCAGGGGGTTCGCCATCTTCTCTGATGAAAATCACTGCAACATCGGTGTGACATGTCGGGGCATTGCATCATCGTAAATCCTGCCTTGGGTTTTCCTTGAAAACCATTCGTACAGATGCTGTTGGATTAGACTGAGCGGTTTCATGCATGTGTTTGTATGATTTAGCGAAGGGGTTGATGGTTCTGAGCATGGAATCTTGCTGGAGAAGTAAATTTTAGCTGCATGGAGAGTTTGCTTTATTTTGTGAGCGTACTTCAGTAGCTTGCACTGTGTCAAAAACATACAACAGTCCATATCCTGGAGAGGTAGAAGTGTTAGCGTATAGTGGAGAGATTTGGTGATAAATGTGCCCGTGTATTTTAAAACAGTACGGTCTGTGGCCAGGAGGTTGAGTTATCTGTGAAAGATGACGAATAGGAATCGAGAACTGCCGTGTCAGCTGCGTGTGGGCGGGACCGGTTTTGAAATGCAAGCAGGACGAACGAGAAGAGAAATATATATAAGAGATTTTCAGAGGTGCTTAGTGAAGATTCTTCTAGTTATCTGGCTCTGCTAAGCTCCAGAAATGCTGTTGAGACTTTAACTACACATTATTTTGAAGGTTTACTAATATATAATATATAAAATCCAATGTCTGTCTTTCTGTCTGCTTTTCACGAGAGAAGTACTTAATGGATTTATATCATTTTTTTTCTATAATATCCTTAAACTAGCCAACCCGCGGCGTACCATACGCCGCATAATCAGGCCGTTTTTTTAATGATTTTTAAGCACAGGGAGAAAATTTACATTTGAAAAATTGGTAATGTAATAAATCAGCAAGAAAAGCAACATTGTAACAATGCACGGAACAAACCAACACACAATCGTCCGTGCGGCGCTCAGGCGCGGATGGTGGAACGGGAAGAGAGGAGAAGGACATCCACCCCACTCCCTCCATCATGCTAGTCTGCTGATTTCTCGTCCAGTATGCACTGCCCGCTCATTGTCTTTGTACAGTCCAGATGCACCTGTGACTCACGTAGACTTTTCATTGCTCTGTACGATTTTGGCTGCCTTTCTATTTATAATCCACAAAGACACCCGGCCATGGTAGTAGCAAGGTGGGAGGGGGGTGTGTACAAAGTGCAGGAGCATCTAAGAAGACACATGTTTGTCGTGGATGCGAATTGCTGTATGTAGCGTGTAAAACAGTTTGCTATGGTTACGCGCTCGTGCGCCGCAAACGGAAACTCGGTTTTTAAAGACTGCTTACTTCATTGTGTATACGACTGTAGGTGAATGAAAAGATATAACTCTGGAGAGGGTAACATACAATACAGCGTTGTACATGTGGCACACAGCGATTCACATCCGCGACAAATGTGAATCTTCTTAGAAGGTGCTGTCGTGTCCACCCACGCTCTCGAAGCACACACACTGCGTGGTCATGTGCCCGCTCGCAAGAGCAACTAACAGAGACTCGCCCACCAACTGTAAGACAATGGAATACCCCTCGCAAACTGCTCTACACGACGCATACAATGATTCACATCTGCGACAAACAAAGTGTTTTACACACTGCATTCAGTGATTCACAGCTGCGACATGATTTTTCTTCGATGGGTCTAAGACCATGGGAAACCCCTCGGAAACTGTTTCACACGCTGCATGCAACGATTCATATCCGCGACAAACATGCCTCTTCTTAGATAGTCCTGCCGCGTCGTGTGGTGCCTCTGTGTGAACCGGTCGGGCACAGAGAAGTTCAGCTGCTGAGAGAGCGTCTCGACTGTTGCAGGGCCTGCATTGGTGAAGCAGGTGAGACGGTATTGAAACAGAGGCACAGGTAGCGAGGTGGGTGTGTACAAAGTGCAGGAGCATCTAAGAAGACGCATGTTTGTCGCGGATGCGAATTGCTGTATGTAGCGTGTAAAACACTTTTCTATGCTGCACGCGGTCGTGTGTCATAACCGAAAACTCGTTTTTTAAAGACTGGTCACTTCATTGTGTTTTAACCTCAGTTGTAAAGGAATGTTTTAAGGATCCCATGGGATACCCCTCGCAAAGTTTTACACGCTGCATATGGCGATTCACCTTCGCGAGAAACATGCCTCTATTAACAGTCAACGTGTGGGAGGGGGGTGTGTACAAAGGGTAGGGACGAAAACAGTGCGAGCGTATGAGTCACACTTAGTGGGAATTCCACGGTTTGCAGCCTGAATGGGGTTCAACGGCTTACCCACGCTCGATCTCATGCATAATTATTTATTGAATGGTAAACACTTCTGGAAAGACACGGTTGTCTAAAACGGGTTGGTGTGAGAATACAACAGTAAGTGAATGAAAAGATGGAACTCCGGAGAGAGCAAAATACAAGACAATAGTGAACCCGTGGCATAACAAATGCCGCATAATTATTTATTGATGGTTGAACACTTCTGGAAAGACACAGGGACACCCCTCGCAAACTGTTCTACACGCCGCATACAGCGATTCTGCGACAAACAAACTGTTTTACACACTGCATACAGCGAATCACATCCGCGACATGATTTTTCCTAGATGGTCCTGTCGCGTCCACCCTCGCACTCGAAGCATACACACCGCCTGGTCATGTGCCTGCTCGCAAGAGAAACTCACGGAGAGCCGCCCACCAGCTGCCTGTGTGTGCCTCTGTCTGTCTTTAGAGCGGCTTTCTCTTGCGCTGCCTCTGTGTGAACCGGTCAGGCACAGAGAAGGTCAGCTGCTGACAGAGCCTCTCGACTGTTGCAGGTCTTGTATTGGAGAAGTAGGTGAGGCGGTAATGAAACAGAGGCACAGGGCTTATTGGTTTTTAAAGACTGATTCCTTCATTGTGCTTTAACCTCAGTT
>NW_024383838.1:0-17573 GCF_016835505.1 Polypterus senegalus
TCTCTGTTGTAGCCCATCTGCCTCAAGGTTTGATGTATTGCGCATTCTGAGATGCTTTTCTGCTCATCACAGTTTTCTATTTTTTGTTTTTTCAACATTTTGAGTACACTCTAGTGACTGCTGCGCATCAACATCCCAGGAGATCAGCAGTTAAAGAAATTCTCAAACCAGCTTGTCTAGCATCAACAATCATAAACTGTTCACAGTCACTGAGATCACATTCTTTAGTTTTATGTGAATATTAACTGAAGCTCCTGACCTGCTTCTGTGCGATTTTATACATTGCACTGCTGACACATGATCGCCTGATTATATTATATTGCATGGATAAGTAGGTGTACATGTGCTTTTAATAATTTGGCCTGTGGATGCGTGTGTGTGTATTCTGCTGAAAGGAAAGACACAGCACACTGATAAAGGACACTTGCTCTTCCTGTTCCTAATTTTAACATACCAGCACTTGCATTGTTCTTTTCACTGCTGTTTGAGTTGATTGTCATGTATACTGCGTGCAGTAAAAGCTTACTTGCATGCCTGACCCTTGCATGACTAACCTTAGACTGAAGTATTTTCATTTTCCCCATGGTTTATTCTGATCTTCAGCCTTGAGTAGTGGAACAAGTCAGGTTGAAGTTCACAAGAGGTCATCAAACACTGAGTATGCCTGCAACATTTACCTAGGGCAGTGATGGCGAACCATTTAAAAACCAAGTGCCCAAACTGCAATCCAAAACCCACTTATTTTTGGCAAAGTGCCAACATGGCAATTTAACCCTAATACCACCTAAAACTGAACACCAGCATAACCAAGGAGCTGGTGGTGGATTTTAGAGGCCCAGGCCCCTCATGGACCCCGTGATCATCAGAGGTGAGTGTGTGCAGAGGGTGCAGACCTATAAATACCTGGGAGTGCAGCTGGATGATAAATTGGACTGAACTGCCAATACTGATGCTCTGTCTGTCTGTCTATCTACTGAGCTTTTAGTTTAGAAAAGCAACTCATACATTAACATCTTTTGTCTTAAAAGAAAACATAATAGCGGAGCTTTCAATGATACAAACAACTTTTGTTGAAAGGTAAAAGTTTGCATTCGGTATGCTTTTGAACAATTAATGTGCTTTTTGCTGTTGTATGCATGCTGATAATTTGTCTAACCTTGGCTCATACTTTGCAAGTTTGAGAGCAACACATGCAGCACTCAGGTCATCTGTTAGTCTGTTTCTGGTATCAGATTTGATTTAATTCAAAGCTGAAAACAGCTGCATTAAGCATAAGATGTTCCAAACAAAGTAAGGAAAGCAATCTCAAGTGCCTTCATTGACTTAAGATTATTTGGCAGAGAATTCCACACTTTAAGGATTTCATTTTCATAACTAACTGTGCTGTCCTTTGTCATGTGTTTCACGCAGGTCTTCCCTATTAAGCTCCGCCCCCAAAGCTTCCATTATATATTACGGGGTCGTGGATCAGGTGTGGCGATTAGCAACTCCCGGCAATAATTACAGATGCGGACGACTCCTCACCTGCCCGCATCACAAAGCTCCCGGAAACCGCTCCGGCCACTCTACCATAACCTTTACGCTGAAAGCGGTAATTATCTGTTAAAACTGGCCTTTTCAATTTTGAGCTGTGGACCTGCTATACCACATCCCCTCCAACCCCACCACGGGAATCACAGACTCAAAAGGCTGCAGTCCGTGCCGCACCCTCAAGCAGCATGTGTGCCGCCCGCCTTATCCCAGACAAGAGAGGGAGGAAGCGCTCCCATTGGGCTGCTGGGCAGAGGGGCGAGTGATGTGAGAAAAGTCCTCCGGCGCACGTGAAGAGGGGGAGCGGTGAGGGGAGCAGCCTGGCCCCGCATTCCTCTGGCTTTAGAGTAACGAACTCTGTGCTCGGGCGACGCGCTGCTCCACTGAGAGGGCTCTGAGTGCCCCCTTTGGCACGCGTGCCATAGGTTCGCCACCACTGACCTAGGGGATAAGGCTATACCTCCAAGTATGTTGCTCAGCCCCATTTTACCATGTACAGTAATCTCCTCAGTTTAGCTAATTGCAGTGGTTCAGTTTTGAAAGGTTTGGTGCAAAGTCAGAGCAATGAAGCCAAGCTGCTAGTGGACTGGAATACAGACCAGTGGGATTGCAGGTCACTTCTCACCAACATTCTACTGTGTAATCAAGGGTGAGTCACATAACCTGCAAGTGGTGCAGTAGAAGAAACACAAACCAGTTGATTTGCATGTTCATTTGAGTAAAAGCAACAGCTAAATGTAAAGATAGGAACAGTACTTCATTATAACAGCTTCAAAATATTACAGAGCTTAAAGAAGGAAACAAACCAAACATCCATTTTCTGAGCAGCCCTTATAAATTTAACAGACTAGCAAAGACCATTCAATCCATCAGGCTCTTCTGTTGCGTTAACAGCAATGTTGCACTGATACATCATCTAGGAACTTCATAAAGGTTGTCAAGGTTTCTGCTTCAATTATATGGTGCAGTAGTTTGTTTCAGAGTCTCACAACTCTGTGTAAAGAAATCCTTTCTAGCTTCAATCGTAAATGCACTTCTCCTTAATTTCCACTGGTGTTCTTGAGTGTTTTATTCACCATTTAGATGGAAGAATTCTGGTGGATGTAGTTTATTGATGCCTTTGAGTACTTTGAGGACCTGGATTAAATTCCCAGGCAGTCTCCTCTGCTCAATACTAAACAGGTTTAATTCTCTGACTGTCAGAGTACGACATGTCCTTAAGTCCTAGGATGCACTTGGTTGTTCTCCCTCTGCCCAGCTTCAAATGCTGCTTTGTCTTTTCTTGTAGCTGCAGTGACCAGAGCTGCACACAGTACTCCATATGTGGTCTTATACACGGGTGTCGAACTCCAAGCCTGGAGGGCCACAGTGGCTGCAGGTTTTCATTCTAACCCTTTTCCTAATCAGTGACCAGTTTTCACTGCTAATTAACTCCTTTTCCTTTCATTTTAATAGCCCTGTTTTTAAAGATTCAGCCCTCTGAATGAATTCTTTTCTTCATTAAATGACAGCCAAACAGAAATGAGATGTGAAATGAGCCAACAGTTGACCAGCTAAATTGGGGCTTAAAATGCCAACCCATTTCACTCCAACCAATTTCTTAATGAGATGCCGATTCTGCTGTCAATTAACCTCATTATTTAATTCCATAGCTTGTTGTTGCTCTCATTCTGCCACAGCAGACATTTCCAAAACTATTGATTTTCTGTTTTTTCTAAGAACAAAGTCAAAATGTTTTGGTGACCTGAGAGATTAAGTTTACTGAGACCTCCACCTTTCTTTATTTTCAGATATTGTGTGATGGGCACAGGTGAGCTGGTCATGTGGCGGCTCATTTTGGGTCTCATTATCTCAAAATCTGATATTTTCAGCCCTTGCTTTTCTAAGCTTTATGGTAATTTAGTTGCTGTGCTCCTTACGTGAGGTAATATGGTAGTTGAGCCAGTGCAAGTCTTTTTTTTTTTTCATTTGAAGCAAACTTCCTGCAGTGTAAACAAAGAGCAGCCAATGGAAGCTTCTTTTATCAGTGAATGAAAGATGATTGGTTTATTAGCCTTTATGTTAAAGAAAGTGGAGGAATAATCTGTATTGAGAGAAGTCATCCTGTGCAAATAGACCAATGGCAAGAAAAGTGGAATTCAGACCTCTATTTTGTCCTTTAAATTAAAATGGACACTTTTTGAGTTTGGACAGCGAGCTTGTTTAAAATGCAGAAGCTTGCACTTTTAAATGGAAAAACAAAAGATAAAGGCAAATTTGAAGTTGCTCTTAGTAATCAATAGGCTTTTTTTTAAAGATGTGTACTGTGTTTATTATTTGTTGATGTGTGTCATGCAGCAAAGGTTTTGGTAAGAACTGCAAAATTAAAATGGTAAGCCATATTTTATAATTACACCTCAGAATTTGCACATGTTTAGCTGATACACTAAAGGAAAAAACACACCTGTATAAATAAACTAAATATATATTTTAACAGCAAAAAGCTGTAGTTCAACTACTGATTTAAAATTATTTAAACCTAAAAGTGCATGTATATTTACATTTAAGAAGTGTTTAATTGCCAATATCAATTAACTGATTGCATGAGAATATATAGATAGATAGATAGATAGATAGATAGATAGATAGATAGATACTTTATTAATCCCAAGGGGAAATTCACATAATCCAGCAGCAGTATACTGATACAAAAACAATATTAAATTAAATAGTAATAAAATGCATCTAAAAGCAGACGATAACTTTGAGTAATGTTAGCTTTTACCCCCGGATGGAACTGAAGAGTCGCATAGTGTGGGCAGGAACGATCTCCTCAGTCTGTCACTGAAGCTACTCCCTCTGCCTGGAGATGACACTGTTCAGTGGATGCAGTGGATTCTTCATGATTGACAGGAGTTTGCTCAGCTCGCCTCTGCCACAGATGTTAAACTGTCCAACTTTACTCCTACAATAGAGCCTGCCTTCCTCACCAGTTTGTCCATGTGTGAGGCGCCCTCTCTTCTTTATGCTGCCTCCCCAGCACACCACCGCGCAGAAGAGGGCACTCGCCACAACCGTCTGGTAGAACATCTGCAGCATCTTATTGCAGATGTTGAAGGACACCAACCTTCTAATAAAGTATAGTCGGTTCTGACCTTTCTTACATAGAGCATCAGTATTGGCAGTCCAGTCCAATTTGTCATCCAGCTGCACTCCCAGATATTTATAGGTATGCACCCTCTGCACACAGTCACCTCTGATGATCACAGGGTCCATGAGGGGCCTGGGCCTCCTAGAAAATCCACCACCAGCTCTTGGTCTTGCTGGTGTTAAGGTGTAAGTGGTTTTAGTTGCACCATTTAACAAAGTCCTTGATTGGTTTCTATACTCCTCCTCCTGCCCACACCTGATGCAGCCCACAATAGCAGTGTCATCAGCGAACTTTTGCATGTGGCAGGACTCCGAGTTGTATTGGAAGTCTGATGTTTGTTGGCTGAACAGGACCGAGAAAGTACAGTCCCCTGTGGCGCTCCTGTGTTGCTGACTACAATGTCAGACCTGCATTTCCCAAGACGCACATACTGAGGTCTGTCTGTGAGATAGTCCACGCATCCATGCCACCAGGTGTGAGTCTACTCCCATCTCAGTCAGCTTGTCTCTAAGGAGCAGAGGTTGGATGGTGTTGAAGGCGCTAGAGATGTCCAGAAACACAATTCTTACAGCACCACTGCCTCTGTCCAGGTGGGAGAGGGATCGGTGTAGCATATAGATGATGGCATCCTCCGCCTCCCACCTTCTCCTGGTATGCAAACTGCAGAGGGTCGAGGGCGGTGGACCTGTGACCTCAGGTGGTGAAGCAGCAGCCGCTCCATGGTCTTCATCAGATGTGACGCCGAGCAACAGGCCGAAGTCATTCAGCTCACTTGGACGTGATACCTTTGGGACAGGAGTGATACAAGATGTTTTACAAAGCCTCGACTCTCCCTTGTTCCAGGCTCAGGTTGAAGATGTGCTGTAGAGGACTCCCAGTTCCAATGCACAGGCCTTATGAGATGATAAAAGATATTTTCTTTTACTACATATGTATTATGGATAAATATTTTTGTGCATATCGTATTAGTTAAAGTATTATTTTAAGGAAATTGTATATATTTTGGTATTTTATGGTCTCTGAACAATAGGCCTATAGAATTTCATCTTGTTAATAAAAAATGAACAGGTATCACTTGTTATCACTTATCTGCTCAAAAAAAAAAAATACTGCTTTAGTAATAAATGAACGGGTTCTGTTTCATGATATTGGTTAAATTGAAAACTTAAATCTACTGTGGCGCTCCAGAATATAATTGAGGAGCAGTTCCTTAAGGAAACCAGTTTTGGTTCTCCTCAAAAAAACATCAACATGAAGGGGGGATCCAGAAAGAACCTTCAATGATCTGGATCTGTAACCGGCTCCTTCAGTAACCATGAATACATGTTAATAGATCTGTGAGGTATAACAGGGTGTTCCTGTTTTAAAGGACTCTCACAGCAGACAAGTTCAGGTTGTCCTGTAAGTATCCTGATAGGCAGTCTAAAACACATGAAAGATTTATGTTTTGTCCACAAATTAGAGTCTTTTCAAAGAACCAATTTCATTTACAAGGAACACATTAAACTGTAAAAATGTAAGTAAATTTAACGGTACAAATACTGTAAATGATGAAAGTAAAACACCTTTTCTGAAAAAAGAAAAGTTACCTTATGTTCTACTGAAAATTACCTGTATATCTTAAACAATACATTTCATCATTTTTACAGCCATGTTCTGTGAAGATCAATATATTTCTACCTTCAAAATATGCTACCTACTGTTACCGATTCATTACAGTTATCTGAAAAATTCTCTGTTAATTTTACAGTGTCAAACTGTTAAATAACGAAGGAAAAGAACTGTAAAATGTAAAACGGTAAAGCGCAGTTTCAGTTAACCCCTAAGTTACGGTATTTGCATAAGAACACGCCCCCTTTTACTATATTGATCCTGGTAAACTGCATACCTTTGAACAATAGGGGAAAAAAATAAAGTTAGCAGACGTATCTTTCCCTGTGTGCTGAAGGTTTTTTGAGGGTGTGGAAGCTGATTTATGGTCGGCTGTATTCGATAAGCTGGCACACCTGTAGGGCGCAATACACCACAAACGCAAATTTCATTTCTCCACCAGACAATGTGCCATAAAGTTCTTAGACCTTAAATTATTTTCAATGTTTATAACTAATACTTGTTATTACGTGGTTGATGTTGGGGTGGTGATAGCGCTGCCTCGCAGTTAGAGACTTGGGTTAGCTTCCCCGGCCCTCCCTGGAGTTTGCATGTGCTCTCCGTGTTCTGGGTTTCCTCCCACAGTCCAAAGACATGCAGGTTAGGTGCATTGGCGCAGTTCAGAATTGCAGGGAGCATGAGGCCTAAAGCAGGAAACGGCACTGGACAGGGCACCAATCCATCTCTGCCCACTCACACACACAGAGTCACACTAGGCCAATATGGAAACACGAATGAGCATAATTAACCAAACACACCTTTGAGGATGTGTAGGAAAACCAACACCAAGAAGTGAAGAATGAAGAACATGCAAATTATGAGCATATGTGGTGCAGTGGTAGCACTGCTGCCTCGCCGTGACCTGCGTTCACTTCCCGGGTCCTCCCTGCATGGAGTTTCATGTTCTCCTGCATGGGTTTTCTTCGACATCAGTTTCCTCCCATAGTCCAAAGACAAGTAGGTTAGGTGCATTGACGATCCTAAGTTGTCCCTAGTGTGTGCTTGGTGTGGGTGTGTGTGTTTGTGTGTGCCTTGTGGTGTTTGGCACCCTGCCTGGGTTTGTTCCTGCCTTGTGCTCTGTGCTGGCTGGGATTGGCTCCAGCAGACCTCCGTGACCCTGTGTTAGGATATAGCAAGTTGGATAATGGATGGATAGATAGATAGATAGATAGATAGATAGATAGATAGATAGATAGATAGATAGATAGATAGATAGATACTTTATTAATCCCAAGGGGAAATTCACAAATATTTCAGTATGAAGTGTGTTCATGGGTTGGAAAATGACTGACTGATGACTGACAATCTGAGCCAAGAAGGCTGAATCAGCTAGTGCAGGGGTGCCCACACTTTTTTGGCTTGCGAGCTACTTTTAAAATGACCAGGTCGAAATGATCTGCCTACATTAAAATTATATATATATATATATATATATATATATATATATATATATATATATATATACATATATATATATATACACTGAGTATACTTTATACATAAAATGTATGTTGTCATACCTTGCATAACTGAATAACCTTTTATGGCACACAATAACAATTCAATACATTTATGGTTATTACTGTATTTGGATTTAATAATCGTCATGTGTGAAAAGGCTGACTCGCATAAATAAGTACAGCCGAATAATGCAGTCAAGGAGCTTTTGAATTCAGCCGAGTGAAAAATGACGGCTGTCCGATTAACTGCATTTTAGTTCCTCTCCTTTCTCTTTCTCAGATCACTTTTCGAAGGAAGTCAGTTTCGTAGTTTTATGAACAGTTTGAAAGTGCCTTCCACATTTTCCTTCTTTGGAATAGCAATGATAGATTGACAGATCAGACAAACACACTTCGATTGTGACATTGTGAGAGAAAACAAATTCTCTTCCAACTCCACGTCCAGCCCATAACAACAATTTTTTTTAAATCCCTTCTTTAGTCGATATAAATTGGAAGGCTAACTAGATCACAGCCGGAGTTTTGCAGTAGCTCGCGCTGCTTGATCGGCATATGGATGACCAGTGTGTTAGAAGAAAAGAGATCTCAGACTGGTCGCAATGTATGCCAATCAAGTGGCAAATGCCATAGGAAGGATATATGATAGACTAACATTTAAAAATGTTTTTTTTGAATGCAACGCGATCTACCTGCACTACCTTTGCGATCTACCGGTTGATCGCGATCAACGCATTGGGCACCCCTGAGCTAGTGCATAGCACTATCTTCTGAGCAATCTGAATATTTTCCAAAATGTATTGCTAGAAATGTATTCCTAATTATAGTTTTATAATACATTTACTAATTAACATTAGAACAATTCTGATGAGACCAGCCCAACGAGCTTGTCCATCTTTTTCTCCTTGATTGCCTAAAATAGCACCAAATCATGATCTGAAGGTCCCAAAAGTTGTGCTGTCTACCGTACCACTTGCTAATTTATTCCATGTCTCTATAGTTCATTGTGTGTGATATAAAAATTTCTAAAATTTGTGCAAAATTTACCCTAAACAAGTTGGCAATCGTTTTCCCATGTTCTTCACAATCAATTTTAAAGTAACAGCCAAGTTGCACAGTATTAATTCCTTCCTATAATTTTAAAACTTCACTCATGTCACCTCTTAATCTCTGTGTGCTTAAACTGAAAGGTTCACCTCCTTCAAACTCTTTTCATAGCTTATATGTCTTAGTCCCAGAATCAGCCTAGTTGCTCTTCTCTGGCTTTTTTTAAAGACCTGTGTTTGGCTTCATTCATCATTCTTTCCTTTCTGAGCAGCCTCCCTGCCTCTGTTGCTGAGAATCTCTCATAAAGCATGATGCTGCCACCAACATACTTTATATTAGGGATGTTATTAGACAGGAGATGAGCAGTGCCTGGTCTTCACCAGACATAGTGCCTGAGGTTCTGCTCAAACAGTTTACTTTTTGTCTCATTAGACTAGAAACTCTTTCTTCCCCATGCTATCAGGGTTCTTTAAATACAGTGTGGCAAACTCCAAGTGGGTTAGAGGCTTCCGAGATGGTCGTCCTTCCAAGGAGTTATCTCATCTCAGCAGATGACCTAGTGCTGCTACATTGTTTTGTAATAAGGAGACAAAACCTGAACACAGAACTCCAGATGAAGCCTCACTACTGTATAATGCATTGTAAGCATAACCTCCTTTGACTTGTACTTCACTCATCGTGTTATATAACCTAACATCCTAATAGTCTTCTTAATGGCTTCTATGACTCCTAAATCCTTCACATAAGGGACACCTAAGTTTCCCATTATATATTCATATCCAATATTTCTACTTCCTAGATGTAATTATTTTCATTTCTTGTTCTTCTTCTTCTTCTTTCGGCTGCTCCTGTTAGAGGTTGCAACGGTGGATCATTTACTTCCATATTGTCTTGTCTTCTGCACCTTGCTCTGTTACTCCCACCACCTGCATGTCCTCTCTCTCACCACATCCATAAACCTTCTCTTAGGTCTTCCTCTTTTCCTCTTGCCTGGCAGCTCTATCGTTAACCTCCTTTTTTCAATATACCCAGCATCTCTCCTCTGCACACGTCCAAACCAACACAATCTTGCCTCTCTGACTTTGTCTCCCATCCATCCAACTTGAGCTGGCCCTCTAATGTACTCATTTCTAATCCTGTCCATCCTCGTCACACCCAATGCAAATCTTGACATCTTTAACTCTGCCACTTCCAGCTGTGTCTCCTGCTTTCTGGTCAGTGCCACCGTCTCCAACCCATATAACATAGCTGGTCTCACTAATGTCCTGTAGACCTTCCCTTTCACTCTTGCTGATACCCGTCTGTCAAAAATCACTCCTGACACTCTTCTCCACTCATTCCACCCTGCCTTCTTTTTTTCATCTTTCTTCCACAATCCCTGTTACTCTGAATTGTTGACCCCAAGTATTTAAACTAATCCACCTTCACCAACCGTACTCCCTGCATCCTTAGCATTTCTCTCATCTCCCTCTCATTCACACACATGTATTCTGTCTTATAATCTCCAACTCTCCAGGGTCTTCTCGACCTGCTCCCTACTCGCTGCAGATCACAATGTCATCAGCAAACATTGTAGCCTATGGGGACTCCTGTCTAATCTCTTCTGTCAATCTGTCCATCACAATTGTAAATAAGAAAGGGCTCAGAGCCGATCCCTGATGTAATCCCACCTCCACCACTGTCACACTTCCTTCGCACTGTACATATCCTGTTCCACTCTTACATACTTCTCTGCCACTCCTGACTTCCCTCATACAATGCCACAACTCCTCTCGAGGAACCTTGTCATATGCTTTCTCCAGCTCCACTCGAACTCCAGACAACATTTAAAACAAGTTCTTGGACATCTAACCAAGCAGTTGTTGGATTGCTTTTGGCAGACAGACATCATGTGCTCCCAGCTCTTAAAACAACGACAAGTGACAAGCAGAACATGCAGATCCCCAGCAGCAGCAGAAAGCCAGCAGATGATCCGACTGCTTCTCCTAAGTGTGTGTTCAGTCACCCCCGAACGACCCCCATTCACAACGCGAGTGGCAGAGATGCGAAGTGGCAAAAGGACAGCTGCTGTACAGGCTTTCAAATGGTCGACACGTAGTGCGACAAGCAGAAAACGCAACTCGCCAGCAGCAACAAGCCAGCAGATGATTCGACTGCAACTCCTTAGCGTGCATTCAGTCCCCCCAAAACAACGCGAGCAGCAGAGACACAACGTAGCAAAAGGACAGCTGCTGTACAAGTTTTTAAATGATTGACGTGCAGCGTGACAAACAGAACACACAGCTCGCCAGCAGCAACAGCAGAAAGACAGCAGCTGAGCCGCACAGCATCTCCTTAGCATGCTCAGTCCCAGCCTTCAAATACGCAGTGTTATACGTGCTGCAAGAAAGAGATTTACAAAAGTTTTAAAGTAAATATGAAAAAATGCATATGTAACAATTCCATGAAAATAACAAACTCTTTAAATTGTATATCTGGTAAACCAAACCCGGGGTGGGTGAGCGAAGCGAGCAGGGGGCAGAGCCCCCTAGTTTCTAAACAATACAAAGATAACTGAATAGGCGGTGTTACCCTTCTTTGTAAGGTGTGCGTTGGTGGTGGTAGGGAGCAGGATAGGCCTATTTTGTTGTAAACCTTCTTATTTGTCATTTTACTCTAGCGTTTTCTTTTCGACATGTCTAGGGTGCTTCCTTATGGAGGTGGTGCAGAAAAGGATCTGTACCGATTGGCTAGACAGAGGAATCAAGCTGGGAAAAATGAGCAGCAGGTTAGGATGATAAAGGATAATGCTGGAAACATACTCAAAGCGAGGAGAGTGTGTTGAGCAGATAGAAAGAGTACTTTAAGAGGTTACTAAATGAAGAGAATGAGAGAGAGAGAAGGTTGGATGAATGTGGAGATAGTGAACCAGGAAGTCAAACTAATTGGATTTTAATTTAAGGAAATGGAGATTAAGAGGTGAAATGTTCAAAATTATGATGAGAATTTAAAGAGTGAATCCCATATGATATTTTAAAATACTGTAGCGACCCGTGGAGGAGTCTTTTAAGATTTCGAGCGAACTCTGCCGTGCACCTCTCCGGCTGTCGGCTAGCGGCTTGCCAGCGTCATGCACGCAACTGCACCCAGCTCTTTAAGAAAGAGAACACTCGTGCCCCATACACCGCACGACTCGAGTGTCTCGGTAGTTTGCTTAGATAACATCTTAGCAAATAAACAGCTCTGTCCTGTTGTATCTTTTATTACAGAAGATAGTCAGAAACAAAAGCTCAACATTATTGCGGCCATTGCCAAGGTCAAGCACGAAGACACATTTCAATAAATTGGTACTTTTTACAAAATAAATAACCCCCGGACGGCGATAACCCAAACCCACCCAACCAATTAAATACAAACACACCATTATTTACAACACAAATGACAATACGTAAATTCGACATACAATAAGCTTTTTATAAATTACCCATAATTTCCCCAAACTATTTACATAAATTACCCATGAGGCGCCACTGCCAGCGCTTGCTGCCGGGTTGTTACACAGCCCCCTCCTAAGAGGGTTAGTGTCCCCACAACCCTACTCATCACAGATAAAATCACGTAAATGTCCTGGCCGTCGACGGACACGCTTTGTCCTGCCGGAGGTGCCATCACTGGTGTCGGGCTCAGTCCTGTCACTGTCTGACTCGGTGCCGGGGGTGGAGGTTGGAGAACCGCTTATATTTTCGAGTTGTTGTTGCTCTGGGGCCAGTGGGTGGTATGGTGCTAAACGGTCCTTGTGCAGCACCACCCGCCTGCCTCGCCCAGGCATTCGACTCGGAAAACTACCTCCGATATTTTGTCCAATATTTCTCCCGGTCCTTGCCAATGGTGGGCTAGTTTTGGGGACAATCCCGCTTCCGCTATGGGCAAAATACCCACACTTTGTCCCCTGGCTTCAGCGCCGGGCCATGAGCCCGCGAGTCATAAGCCCGTTTTTGGCGTGCTCCAGCTCCCTCCAGGGCCTCCCTGGCCAGTCGATGAACGGTGTCCAGCCGCTCTTTTAGCCGTCTAAAATAATCCATTTCGGGCCCACCAATAATCTCAGGCTCAGGGGGTGAGCCAAACACTAAATCCACCGGCGCGAAGTTCCCTTCCAAACATCAGCCCGCTGGCATTGGCTCGACTCCTGCACTGCTGTCCGATATGCCCATAGGACCAAAGGCAGATGTTGGTCCCAGTCCCGCTGGTGTTGACTGGTCAGAATTGCCAGTTGAGTGGCCAGGGTGCGATTAAATCGCCGACCAATCCATCACTTTGTGGGTGAAGGGGTGGTCCGGTCTTTTCACCCCAGTCGCTGACACACCTCTGAACAAACGGCTCTCAAAGTTCCGCCCTGATCGCTGTGGAGCTCGTCCGAACTCCAAATCGAGTGAACATTTCATCCACGAGTTTTGGGCAGCTGTGGGGCACTCTGATCCGAACTGCATAGCCTCTGGCCATTTGGTAAAGTAGTCCATTGCTACCAAAACGTAGCGATTTCCGCTTCCGTTACAGGAAAAGGACCCAGTATGTCCACGCCAATTCTCTCCATGGGTGCCCGACCAGGTATCGTTGCAATGGCGCGTGAGAACGTTGACCAGGTCCTTTTGTGCAGTGCAGACGTCACAGCAGTGGACGTAGCTCTGCGCCTTGCCGACACCGGCCAATAAAACCGCTGCCGTAGTCGACGCACTGTCTTAGCGTTCCGTAATGTCCGGATCCAGCCGCTCCGTGGACCCATCGGAGGACCTCGGCGCGCAAAGCCTGGGGAACCAGTAGTTGTAGCCGGTCAATTCCTCCCCCGGGTGCGTGCCACCGCCTGTAGATTACGCCATCGTGCAACTCCAAGTTGCCCAACTGAGAGTGGAGTATTTTGAGTTCAGGCCCCTGTGACGACACGGTTTGCCAGTCGGGACGTTCTTGTGTCTCCAACCAGCCCTTTACCTTTTCTAGTGCTTGATCGTTCGCCTGTAACTGCCTCAATTGGTCAATAGTGTACGGCTCCCCTACTCCAACAGTGTCATCTATCCTTGCGGATGCGGACGATGGCCCCAGCCCCCTTTCTTCCTGTCGGCGGCAATATCGACATTCATTGCTGAGGCATGGACGCCTGGAGAGGGCATCAGCGTTGGCATGCTGTCCCCGGTCGGTGCTGTATCTCAAAGTCATATTCTTGTAGAATCTCCATCCACCTTGCCACCTGGCCCTCTGGTTGCCTGAAATTCAACATCCAGGTGAGGCTAGCATGGTCAGTCCGCAGTGTGAACCTAGTGCCCAATAGGTAGGGCCGAAAGTGCCGCATCGCTAGGATCACTGCCAACAGTTCCCGCCGAGTGACACAGTAATTCCTCTCCGGTCGACTGAGGCTGCAGCTGTAATAAGCTATCACTCTTTCTCCAGCCTCCCCCTTCTGTGAGAGCACGGCCCCAATCCCCACATTGCTAGCGCCAGTGTCCACCACAAAAGGTTGGTTGGGGTCAGGGTACGCCAGGACCCGCGCTGACGAGGGCAGCCTTTAACTGTTGGAAGGCGGCTGTGCAATCCTCCGCCCACCCAAACTGTTGGCCCTTACTGTTAGTCGGTGCAAAGGGCTGGCAATGGTCGCAAAGTTTTTACTAATCTTCGTAGTAGGAGGCTAAACCCAAAAGCTCTCGCAGTTCAGTGATATTGGCTGGTGGGGCCAGTTGCTCACGGCAGTCACCTTCGCGGGGTCTGTAGCCACCCCACTCTCGCTGATTACGCGCCCTAGAAACTGAGTCTGTCGGGCGAGAAGATTGCATTTCTCAGGGTTTAACCGCAACCCGGCGCTACGAATGGCGGTCAGGACCTCCCTTAAATTGTGCACCGCCTGGTCAAAGTCTCTGGCATGAATCAGCAGGTCATCTAAATAGACCACACAACGGGTTCGGGGAATGTCTTTAGGACCCGCTCCATTAGTCTTTCAAACGTGGCGGGCATTACAAAGTCCAAACGGCATTACCTTAAACTGCCACAGCCCTTGTCCGATGGTGAATGCAGTTTTGGGTCGGTCCTCTGCTGCCAGTTCTACCTGCCAATATCCACTGCGCAAGTCCAAAGTGCTGAACCAACGGGATCCAGCCACATAGTCCAATGCATCATCGATGCGAGGCAATGGGTAAGAGTCTTTTCGAGTGACTGCATTTAATTTATTTAAAGTCCACACAAGGGCGCCAACCCCGTTTTCTTCCGCACATGACCATGGGTGCGCCCAGGACTGTCAGAAGGCTCAATGATGTCGTTGGTTACCATCTCGCAATCAATTCTTCGCAGCTTGGCGCTTTGCAAGAGGCAATCTGTGGGGCGAACCGAATGGGGCGGCGTGGCCAGTGTCAATGTGGTGTTTGACTAACGAGGTTCTGGTGCAGTCCTCTTCTCGAGCCGCAAAATGTCCACAAAGTCGTTCAATACTTTCTGGAGTTGCTCCTGCTGTGGCGTGCTCAGCTGTTCACCACTTCGATGGCCCAATTCTTCCACAGCAGCAACCGTCTCAGTGGATGGGTGGTCGTGTGAGGAAAACCGTTGGGGAGCACTGGTCTGAGCTGCAATACTCTCCTGGGGGTCTCTTCAGTCCCTGCATCTTCCGAACAACGGTCGGGAGCCGGTGAGCCGTGGTGTCCAGGCAAATCCAAGCTAACAGCCCTTCCAGGATGATTCCAGCCCGATTGGAGCGACACAGTCTCATTACCTACGCGAGGATGGCCCTGGACACATCAACACATGCTCCCCAGTGGGCCAGCAAGTCTAACCCAATTATGCATTTGTCTTTAATGTCCATGAGCCAGAATTCGTGGCTGGTCTGGCTCGTCCCTACTACTACAGTCAATAGTTTCTTTCCGGCATTTTTGTCCGCTCACCCGTAACCGCGCAGTTCGATGTTAGAAGGAGTCCAGTCTTTGGAAGAGGACCAGCTGTTTCGGGCAACACTCCTCTCTGTAATAGACAAATAGTGGACCCCGTGTCCACTAAGGCACTGCATGGCCGTCCGCCTATAATGCAGTCTAGGTACAGTCCACCTGAAAACCCACAGCCCCACTTTAGGGCAGTCATTGCGGAGGGATGATGATGGCTGGGCCGACTGACCTCCACACCCTCAGGTTGGTCCCTTTCTACCACTCGCTCAACTGCTCTCGTTAGCCGGCTTGGGCGTGATGATTGACGTGCCGGAGACCCAAGCTGTAGTACCTCTTCAGCCCGTTCAGCCTCCCGTAGTGCCTCACTCAAATGTCTGGGCGACAGCAGACAGACGTGCTGACGGAGACGCTCTGGTGTAAGGCCCGCAGGAAAGCATGAACACTGAGTTCTTCCCTTGCTGCTGTCGAAAGTAGGGTAACCTTTCCGTACATAGACCCTGATGTCAGCTGCAAATGCTCCCACACTCTCACCTTCACGCCGATGTCGGTTTGTCAGCTCCTCCCTGTTGTGTTCCGCTGAGGTTCTCTGTCCAAACGACGGGTGAGAGCATCGGTGAGGGCCTGAAGATCACGACACTCCTCAGGCGGCAGGTCGATGAGTACCTGAAGTGCGGGACCCTCCAAGGCAAGGGCCAAGTGTGTTGCAGCTTCCTCGCAGCTCCAACCATTGTGAAGAGCAGCCAGATCCACTTGTGCAAGGTATGGCTCTAGGGCGCCAACCCGCTGTATCGGGCAGCTTAGCGGGTGACCGTGTGGGAGGACCGGCCGACTGGTGATTTGGGGTGTCGCTGCGGCAGCTACAGGTTCATTCCGCCGTGCCTGAAGATCGCAACACTGTCCGGGGAATACTGGCACCCTCAGGCCAGTTTGTCCTTTTCTCCGTGCAGTTCTGCTGATCAGGCGCCCAACATAACGCTATTTTTCGAGATGGCACGCTCTATTTCTTCAAGACTCTGTTCCATGACGGCGTCTTCTTAACAGCCTGGTCTCCCACTTCTGACACCAATGTAGCGACCCGTGGAGGAGTCTTTTAAGATTTCGAGAACTCTGCCGTGCACCTCTCTAAGCTGTCGGCTAGCGGCTTGCCAGCGCCATGCACGCAACTGCACCCAGCTCTTTAAGAAAGAGAACACTGTGCCCCATACACCGCATCGACTCGAGTGTCTCGGTAGTTTGCTTAGATAACATCTTAGCAAATAAACAGCTCTGTCCTGTTGTATCTTTTATTACAGAAGATAGTCAGAAACAAAAGCTCAACATTATTGCGCTGCCATTGCCAAGGTCAAGCACGAAGACACATTTCAATAAATTGGTACTTTTACAAAATAAATAACCCCGACGGCGATAACCCAAACCCACCCAACCAATTAAATACAAACACACCATTATTTACAACACAAATGACAATACGTAAATTCGACATACAATAAGCTTTTTATAAATTACCCATAATTTCCCCGCAAACTATTTACATAAATTACCCATGAGTCACTGCCAGCTTGCTGCCGGTTGTTACAATACATTTTTCAGCAAGGAAACACAGACAGCTGTAAATGTGTTTCAAAAAATATTAAAAAGCTTTTCTTCACACAGAGAAACACAGACACATGAAATAAGTGAGTGAGCAGTGGGGTAGAGAGTAGGCCTTTGGGAAACTTCAAAGGTCGATTATTTGGGAGAACTCAGGAGAAGTGGGTTGGCAAGCTTATTGGGATGAATGGTCTCTTTTCATCAAAACAGCACAACAATACACTATAACTTTTAAGCTGTTTATATGCAGCTAATGGTAGGAAGTTAGTCTTAGAGTCA
>NW_024383839.1:0-26853 GCF_016835505.1 Polypterus senegalus
CTCTAGTCTCTCCTGGCCATTTGCACATTAACGTCACAAACTCATTACAAGTTCAGTGATGCCTGTTAAGTTTTTATTACTTTTATTTTTTGCCGCTACAGCAATGAACAGAAGGGTTCGTCAGCGGTTTCCAGTGTCTGATGTCAAAAAAGCATAAAACTAACGTTGACAGGTGGAATGTACTCGATGACAAACAAGTTTTAATGAAACCAAATAAGGCGCCTCGCTCGTGGAGCCCCGGCTCTTGTCATAAATATCTCCCTTTTACATTCTACCATTATTATTGCTCCCGTTATTCATGTCCGTTTTGAGTTGCCTTGCCGTCCACGTTAAATGGATTGCTCACATTTTGCTTGGCGCTCCTGCTCTGAATGACGTAATGCCAGCTCAGTGTTTTGGTGACTCAGCCCTGGCTGTAAACTGGTACCACTACAGTATTATTATTAGACCTCATGTTTTCTTGAGGTCACGTTTTAATCGACTGTCATTTGGGGTTCAACAGCCTTAATGTTACTGGTTTAAAAAAAAAAAACTAACTTGAAAGCGAGCCTCGTCATTTGTCCTCAAATGTCTTTTGTTCTGACTCCTCTCAAACTGAGTAGACGGGAAATAAAGGCTTAGCTCTCTGCTCTGCCATAACATAGGCAAGCACATTTGAGACTGAAGATGGAATCCTTAAATTAACAGATGTTGTTATCCCATCAAGTAATGAAGTGTTTCAATTTATAAAACTTGATGACATTTTGTGAAGCTCAGAACGTACAAGTTCACTACAACTGAAGGTCGCCATCACAGTGGACTCTGTCACAAGTGTTGTTGGTGCCATCCAGTGGCTCGGCTAAGTTGTTTGCTTTTTGTATTCTGCGTGTGGTGCAAACACGGGTTCAAGTTGGGTTAATGAGTCACCTAAATAAAAACACCAGGTTGAAGAGGAATATATATAATGTAAACCTAAAATAGTTTGGAGAGAACATGTAAACATATACACTTTAAAATTCAGGTTGAAATGGGCAGAGGCACAAACTGATGTGCAGATCCCATTTTTAATCCCATAAACTAAAGGTGCTCTTTACCATTTCAGCTGTGCTGTTGTCAGTGTGATTGAATCTTCATGCATTTTGAGTTAAGAGTACATTTGTGATGGCACAGCTCTCATGCCCTGTGTGATGCCACTCACCTGTAATCACAAGCAGGTCAGAGTACATCTGCTGTCCTGCTGCTTCACAGGTTTCTCTCGATGTGTAAACTCCACTCATGTTACCTTTTACTCGGATTAATCCTTGGTTAATTGCAAAATAACATTTCAGTTAGGCAGCAGTCATTGCCCTTCATTGTCTGTGCCTAAAACACTGGCACACAGATGTTTACCATACCAACAAGAGCAAAACTCCGCAGTTGAATCCATCTTCTTGTCTGGGATGATCGTTTTCTAATGCCGTATTTGGCGTACTCTTTTTATCCTCAAGAACTCCCTAGTTATTGTTTAAATAAAAGTAATAAAAGGCCCACACAGTGAAACTCCATCAGATAAATTCTCTCAAAGATTAAAAAGCCAAATACTTGCCATGTAAAATTACAAAGGTGTTCAGCTTGAAATCTGGCAAACAGTGGCAGCTTGGAATGTGGGGTGCTGGGGCGCTGGCCTCTCTCCAAACATTTGAAAAGTTCTACTTCACTTCATTAGGGAATTGCAAAATAATCACAAAATAAATGTTTACTTGCACAATGTGCCCGGTGTCGGCGCACGTCAACATCCATTAAAGTGTTTCTGACTTTGTATTTGTTTCATGTCAGTGTGAATATTTCCTGAGTGAAGGACGCCGGCCAAATGAGTCTATGAAGTCCTTCATCTTTGGTCAAGCAGGTGACCTGAGGCTGTCCTTTAGTTGGTTGTTTGCAGGTTTGTCCAACAACGCAGCTCTCTGCACCTCAGACACGTCCACATTTATTGGGAGTGAATTCATGTTGTGTGAAGTGTTTTTTAATCGAATGTGATTGGACAATCATGGACACACTGTCATGCACTATGTCCACGTTTCACCATTCACACCGCCATTAATGTAACTACAGATGAGCGAGTGCGACTTTAGGGAGATGGCAACTTCAAGAGGAACTTCAGATATCAAAAAGTTTTGGTTATTTCTTTAACAAAACACCCTTTCGTGTTTTGTTTTTTTTTGCTTCCCCATCTACTGTTTCAACGTGTCGACACTGAAGTTTTACAGACAATGATGGCGTAGTTAACAGCTTGAACGCTCCATGTGATAAAATATGTGAGTGTTCTGTGCTTCAGAGTGGCGTACTGTTTGGAGGTTGATTCCTGTCAGTGCTTCTGGGATTGGAGCAGAGTAACTGGGCTATGAATTTAGATCGCACAGGAAGTGCCGCAATGGGCTATAACAGGCCCTGTCTCTTGACAGCCCCCCAGCCTTGACTCTCTGAGAAGACAAGGAAAAACTCCCAATAAAAACCTTGTAGGGAAAATGGAAGAAACCTCGGAAAGGCAGTTCAAGAGAGACCCCTTTCCAGGTAGGTTGGGCGTGCAGTGGGTGTCAAAAGTAGGGGGTCAATACAATACAATATACAGAACAGAACAATTCCTTAAGACAGCATAATAAAAATTTTAGAAGTACGGTTTAACAGTAGATGATATGACATAATTAGGTTTGGATATTTTTAGAGTCCTGGAGACCTCATCCATCTAGCTGCCTCCCCATTTGGCCATTCCACGGCTGAAACATTGCTCTGATGAAAGGACCCCTCTTTCCCATGATTCCTGTGATCCTCCATCAGGGATGACTTTACCATAGGCAGGCAAACAACTTGGCAGGTGGGCCGTGGCACCAATTGCCACATTTGGGTACCAAGAAAATATGTGAATTAAAATAAAATAAAATGGAGGAATGAATGAATGAGACAAAGAATGAGGAGACTGCATTTTATGATGCTCTTTAACAATGAGATCAGAATGACTGTCACCTGATGTTGGCCATTGTCACTTCTGTTTTGACTGACAGAAAACGATTTGGGTGACTGGACAGTAAAGGAGCTGAAGTATTTATTCTTTGTTTTAAATGCTTCTTGTACTTCTTGATTCAGAAAATGCAGCACTGCATGTTGCAGTAGAAACTTGATGAGCATCACTGAATCTGTTTTAAATTCTTAAATCTAACTTCTTTAATAGCGACATAACCGGCTACTTTAAATGAATCCAAATGTTATTCAAGCTTTAATAAGTTGGTCATGTGAAAGGCAATTAAAATAGAAAACTAAGTTTAAGCGAAATTTTGCATTAAACTGTAATGAGGCTTCAGTGTTAAATTGCAGATATATGTCTCTCCTTATGTAATAAAAATACGTTTTGGTTGTTAAATACTAAATTACATTTATAGTGCTTAATATTTTTCTTTTCTTTGATGTCCAGTTTCTTTTTGGCACAAACACTGACACATTTATGGTATTTACTGAACTAATTCAAACATTTAGATTTATTTATTCTCACTCCTTGTATTTCTTTCTTTTAAGTTAAACTGTAGATATACAAGATGACATTATTCTTATTCTTGGGAGATTTTATTTAGGGTTTTGCACGAGGGCCACTGTTACTAAGAAAGGTGTTTGATTAAGTTTGAAGCTCATTAATCCAGTTGCACATTCAGTTTTTCGGACTTACTCAATCAGTCTTTGTTCTCCTTGTTACGCCCTCCTTATGTTATCTAAGAACTCATTTTGTACTTCAGCTTACTTACGTGTAACTTTTCAGTCCCTGTTGTCTTTCTGCTTTCTTACCTCGACCTTCTCGAGACCTAAAACATCTTTCTAAGAAACACAAGCAGCTTGAAAGTCACCGCAGTCCTCTAGACGAGAGCATGAGGCTCCATTTGTTTTGTGGCTGCCTTGTTATGGCTGAACAGCTACATGAAGACTTCGGTGGGATTCTCTTTTTTTTCAACAGTTGCCACTGCTGGCCCCGTATGTGTTGTTCAGTTTAAACTTGACTCCAAGCACTTACTTCCATTGTTCTAGAATTGTCTTCTCATGCGAACCTTCGTTACACAATGGGTCGATATCAAGTAGCAGCTTCTCTGACATTGTGATGATCTAAAAAATATTTAGTGCAATTATACATCAAATCACTATGACATTGACATTTGAATGTGTTTCATTTATACAGAAGATGATGCTTTTATTTAAAGCAAGCATGGACTGTGCTATGTCAGACATCACGAGAAATATCTGTTAATAATAGATGTCAATAATTTGTAATTGACGTAAATAACTCACTATAACAGAAGCAAACAAAGGCAACTGAACTGTTCAAGTGTAAATACGACTAAAATCCAGTGAAGCTCATTTCGAGGGCACAGCCACTTATCATCTTTATGAATCTGCATCTGAGGAATTGGTTTAAAGTGAAATTAGTGATAAGTATTGATTTTTATAACTGATATGCATAGCTAATAATTGTGACAAGTAACACTTTCCTCACTTCTTCGACTTTGTCTTTATCTTTCGATTTCTGTGGCACTGAAAACAAAACACTCAAAATACCTGCAGGGAGCTGGCAAACTCGGCCCTGTTTAATACTATTAAAAATTAGAATGGAAAGTTACAATGCAACAAACATCTAACAAAAATATAAATGTAATTCCCATTTGCCTGCTGGGATTTAATTATAATATGAATGTAGACCTTTATGACCTGCATTATAGGGAAGAAAAATGACAAAACAATCCTAGATTTGCATTTCTAATTCATTTTCCACAGTGTAGTCTCTCACTGTATCGTCTGGCCAGTTCTCGCCAATTAACGTATTCAGTGAATCCTCACTCGAGGTGAAATCCCCAACACAGATCACTTTCTTCTGGCCTTTTGCAGCTCAGAGTATTAAGTCTTAGAAACTGTAGGTATGTAATTGTGCGTAGCTTGTAATCCAGATCTACGTTTAGTTGTGACACAACGTCTTAACAGATAAAAGAACTTGAAAGGTTCATGTTAATTCTTGGTGGGAAGAACGAATAGGACAGCAGAGTTAACTGAATGAAAAAGGAAAATGCCAAAGAGCAGCCATGCCAGGATATTAAAGAACCGTTTTTAGTAAAACTCCGGAGCTGGAATTGTTGTCTGGCCAAAAGAATGGGGAAGGCTTGTTGAATGGGATAATTGGCAACCAACCAGTAACCAACAGAACAGCCAACAGTTTGAACTGGCCTAACAAATGACCATTGGGTCAGACTTGTAAACCAAGAATCCAGTACATGTGACCTCTCTTGTAGGCATTCCGTCAATGTTTTTTGACATTTCTGGAACGTAGAGAAATTATTTTTTGACATGTATACAGTTTTTATGAGGATATGAAAACACAAAAATAATTCAACCATACGCACTGCTGCAAATATCACTTTCCATGTTTGTCCAGTAAAACTCGGAGCACATGTTGTCTTTTATTTGTTTGAAATTTTTTTCCAAAAAAAGAGGAAAGCTCTTTGCAGAACAGTAACTTTGCCACTGCCTCCTGTTTGACTCGTTTGCCATCATTGTTGAGCTGTCTGCCTGCGTTGAACATTAAGAGCTTCATTCAATAAAGAGCCATCTTACCAGAACACGACAGTGGATTGTACTTCAGATTCTCTTTCTTCTCGAATATGGAGACATTCAGCTCACTGCTTGATTTGTCCAATGACAACTGGATTTCTTCACCCCCAGTTTCTTGCATAGATGTTGTACACCATTATCGGCTAACTTTTCTATTATAAAACATTTTCTAAAATGAGCAGAGTTTTTACATCGCTTATGCTGGAGAGGCAGTAAACAACAATACATAGTACTTACAGTTACTGCAGTCGTTTTGATCTCACTAAAATCCTTAAATTTATGCCGGATGGAATTGTGAAATGGGATTAAGATAATGATCAGTGACACTCGCCACATTGTACGTTTCATTCCCACAGTCCGATACAATTGGTCTACCTGGGAGAATTTCCTCTGCTTTGGTCCATTTCTTCGGGTCTTTATGTATCTTAGGCAGAGTGTAACATCGTCTAGATCTGAGTAAAGGAGGGTCTTTTAAGAAGGTTCCCTGTTTTTGAAGGATGATTTTCTGTATTGGTTGTTTCTACTTCTAAAGATAAGTCTGAATCCTCCTCTTTTAATTGAAGAAAATCCTTAACTTCTAAAAGGACTTCTTCACTTTCTCAATTAAGGTCAATATCTGAATACATCTGTGAGGATTTCATTTTCATTTGTTCTATTCTTTGTTCTTTTAATTCTGTTTTCTTTTCAGTATCTGTTGTTGTTTGTGTATTCTCTTTTAGTATTAATCCTTGTTTGTTGTCCTTCTAGGTGTGATTGTTCTATTAATTTGTCTTGTTTAGTTTTCTTTTCAGGCCCTCTTTTGGTTTGCTTCTGTCCCTGTTGACTAAGCCATGATTTTACGTCTACTTGTGGCCTTTTTTAGTGCTTGTCCTGTTAAGACTCTTCCTCTGAGGAGGTTAGTATAATGAATTCTTGTAATGTCTCTCTTTTTTCTAGTTTCTTCCTCTGTTTGTTCTGTTCTTTCTTTATTTTCTCAAAGTTCTCATTTACTGTTCTATTATCCTGTATTTTTGTGGATCTCCCTGTTTCTGAAGTATTGGGAGTTGTTGGAGCATGTGTCCCCACTTCACTTTCAGAGTACCAACTGAATACCTCTGCTAATTCCTTAATAGAAAGTCATGGTCTAATCTGCGATATATCAATACGTGTTTCCTCCACAGTATTTAAATTCACGTCTTGTGTATTTTTTGGATCTCTCCCTACTTTTCTGTTTTTTAATGTCTTTGGGGCTCCTTACCACTTCTGTCTTTTTTTTTTTGTTGTTGTGTATCTTTGGGGGTCCCTTTAGGCATCCATCAATCACTGTCAATGGAATCCAAATCAGATTTATGTACTAACTTCTCTTTGTCTAAATGCCAGGGTAATTTTTTAGATTTTTGTAGTAATACTTTCTCAGCATTAACTAAAAGAGTGTGTTGATCTGCGATGCTTAATTTTGTTTGTAGGCCTTCAAAAAGAGCCTTTTGTTCTATTTGAAATTCTATTGTTTTACGGTTTTAATATCTTCATGTATCTCTTCCAATTGTCTACTCAATGTTTGTATCCACTGCTCATAACCAGTGTCAAAAAATCGCATTCTATACCAAATAGTGGCAGTTTTCCATCATTCCTGCCAATCATTGTGTGCCTTCATAATTCCTACCATCTCTTCCGTTGTTTCTGTTAACTTTTTAGTATATTGTTTCCCCCAAAATCTGCATTGTTGTAATTTCCCAATTCATTCTGTTAGCTTTTAGAAATTCCAAACCCTGTTCATCAGGAAAAGCAGGGTGTTATAAACTCAATTAGTTCTAAAGTCTGATTGTTTTTTCATTTGTGCCCATCTGGAAAAGATTTTTGTTTTCTGTGAAAACGTCAAATTGAGACTGGCTTCTGCCATATTCATATAGACACTTTGTCCCAGACCTGGTTCTATTTGGTATCTTTTTTGTCTTCTCCAATAACTGTCTTCTGCACTGATACCTCTTTTACCTCTTCTATCATTTCTATCTGATAATTCTTTTTTATCCTTATCATATTGTTCTGGATAGTAATAAGATCCTCTATTTAAAGGTTCCACCTGTTCTTCCCTATCCCTTCTATCTCTAAAATTAGAGGACCTAAATCTCCTCTACCTTCCTCTGTTGGATTGTTTAGTTCTAAAGTCACTGCTTCCTCTTGTTTCTCTATTTGGTTCATAATTCCAATAGTTATTATGGAAATTGGAGTTGTATTGTCTATTATCATGTAAAGAAATATAATTTCCATATGTACATCTGTCTCTATTGTCTTTGTATTTTAAATATTGTCTATTGTTATATGCATCTTCTGTAAGATCAGCATAATTTTCTTCCACCTCACTTTCCATAAAATCCCTCTGAAATGTCTCGTGTGCATATTGTTGTCTTGTATATGTATTTGAGTTATGGGTGTAATAACCCTTACCTCTCGGATCACTTCTACTCCTTGTTTTCAGTTGGTGATCTCTTTCTTCTGTTAAAGCTCTATTAATCAGATTCCTCCGTCTCATGTCACTGCAAAAGATTTTGGCCATGTTTCAATGATAAAGAATATATATTCAGGGTTCTTGCACCTTTCCAACTTCAAATTCCAGCACTTTCAAGGTGCATTTTTATGCTTTTCCAGCACCTAACAACCGCGGTAAATTACATTTATATATGCTGTATGTACTTTTTCACATTTAAATCCATTGTGCTATTAAAAAAAAAAAAAAACTCTATGACATTTCAACTTAAATTGTTGAATACTTTGGAGCACAGATTTATTGGGATAGTTCACCCAAAAATGGTAAAAAAAAGTTATTGGATGAAGTATCTTTTTAGGTTTGGTCTTTTTCAACCTAAAGTTGATATCTCAAAAAATTAGGGTTAGGCTTAGGGTAGGGGATGCCACCCTAAGCATGGGTTCACTAGCTTCAATTTATTACATAATTAGACATTATTTAATTGTCCTGGTGTCACATAAAAAAACAAACTATTCACCCAACATACTCTACTCTCTTATCTCTCTTATTTATCCAATCATCTCTTATTAAGCCTGTCCGGAAAAAAAGTCCCCAATGTCTCTATCCATTTCAATTCATTCCTTAACCTCAGGGTCTTATTCCAATAGCTCCCATGTTCCAAGCCAAAGAAAAAGGACTATGACCTGATTGCCCAAAATGTATATATAATTGAATTGTTCTTTCCTGGCACTCCATTATTCTTAGGTGCTGGATGCACCTCGCCTTTAATGTATTTTTGTTTCTCTATATATATATATATATATATATATATATATATATATATATATATATGTGTATATATATATATGTATATATATGTGTATATATATATATATCCTGGCATTCTCGGGATTGAATCCCGTAAACGCAGTTCATGGTATTTAGTGAGAAATCCTGAAATATCAGTAACTCCAATTGAGGTTCTAGGATTCTTAATCATTTTCCAAGCCGTTTTATTTCTTTTTCGTTTAGTGCACGAAGCCCGAACAACCAGATCTTTTATCGTTTTGTTTCTCCGATAGGCCGCCACTAACCTAAAGCTCTGCAAATCCTCATCCTGCCCTTTGCGCTTCCGTAAAGTTCCGCTTCAGGATTTGTGTCACCGCCTGCGTTTGACTGGAGAACGTGAAGACATTGGGATTACTTCCCTCTTTTCTCCCTCATCTCGACTTCAACCACTACTTTCCTTTCCCAAACTATCATTCCTTTCATCATCCCCATCTAATTGTTGTTCACCACTCCTCCAACCTTCCCATCCTTCCAACTCCTCCATTAACCACTCAAGCCCCTCTTCTAGTCCTTCCTTGATATTACCCCTCGCTATTACTTCCAAGAATTCCTGTCCCCATTGTTTTCGTATCCATCCCTCCATTTTTATATCAAATGGCATCAGGATCCTCCCCTCTCCATCGTCCCTTGCCTTCCAATACTCTCTTATCCGAATCCCTGTCCGCCTATATGGGTCCTCCCACCCATCCTTTTTTACTCTATACCAGGCCCAATTCCCCTTATTCCTAGTATATCCTTCCTCCTGTGAGATCAGGGGAACCCATTCAAACAAAGATCGAGTAATAGGGCCCTCCCACGGAAGCCAAAATCTTTCCACTCCCCCTTCCTGGGACTTAACATCAGGGCCCCTCCCTCTAATCTTATGATTCGGATAAGAATTGGAGAAAGTTACTGTCTCCTTGGGGTCAGTCATCTTGGATCCCAGACCTAATCCACATCCCTGGGAATTAGCCTCAGGGCCCCTCCCATTGGGGTTAAGCTTAGAACTGACATCTGGGTCAGCCACTACTATATTTGAAATAATCCCCTCCTGCCTCAATTTCTGTTCCTATTTCTGGGACTTAACCTCAGGGCCCAGCCAACCAATATTAGCATCAGGGCTAGTATGGGGGCCAATAGGGCTGATATCAAAAACATTCCAAACTCCTGGTTGATCGCCCCACCTCCTGCATCCAACCCGGTCCCCTGGGCCTTAACATCAGGGCCCCTTCTATTGAGGTTAAGGTTAGAGTCTATATGTGGGTTAGGATTAGGGTAGGGGATTCCAACATTGGAAATACGCACGGGTTCACTCCATACACTTTATTCTTTAAATTATTTTCATTTCAACTCCAAAACGTATAAATTTTTTTTTAAAAAGAAAAACAATTAACACTCAACTCTCTACCAATCAACTTAATTACATTCTTGTCTCTCATTCAGTCCCATCAGAAAGAATGTATCCAGGGCTATAATCCACTCTAATTCCTTCTTTAACCATCTAATTTTATTCCAACAGGATAAATTGGTTTATGATCCGGTTGATGAAAATGAATATATAATTGTGTAGGTTTATTTTGATTCCCTATTAATCGAAGATGTTAGACACATCGGGCCTTAACCGTATTCTTCGTTTCACCAATATAGATTCGACCACATTTCTCGCATTGTATAGCATACATACAATTTTTTGAGGTAAGCGTTAAATTCTGAAAAATAGGTAACTCCTTAAGAGTTAAAGGATTCCTAATTATCTTTTTATTATGATATGGAATCTGCCATGCTGTACTATTTTTCTTCCTGATGGTACAGGAGGCCCTAACAAAATTTTTATTTCTACGGTACGCTGATACCAACTTAATATTTATCAGGTCCTCATCCAATAGTTGGGCCCCTCAAATTATTTTTAAGAATTTTAAATTAACTCCTGGGCCTGCCTTGAATAAGTGAAAACTAACGGTACAATGTTCTGTCCCATCTTACTCTCATCCAATCTTAATTGAGACTATCCGTCCCCCATCCTTCTTATTACCATCTTTTTCCAGACTCCACTCAGAAGTCTCATTCCAGTCCCTCCAATTAGAGAAATTTAATGGAGTAGATAATCCCCCTCTCCATATACCTCCCTCCAAATTCCTGAATTCCAACTCTCCCCATTCCAGTTGCTCCTCCCCATTATCAACCAATAGTCTCACTAAAGAATCCAAACTGACATCCAGATTTCCACCCAAATCCACCTCAGGATCCCCCGTCTGGGCTTTAAGATTAGAATAGGTTTGAGGGTTAGTTGGTGGTATTCCCAACGGAACAGAATTGACATCCGATTTTCCATCCCCATTAACCTCAGGGCCCCCATTATGGGCCTTAAGATTAGAATCAGGTTGTGGGTTAGTCAATCCTATCTCCAAATTAATAAGGTTAACATCAGGGTCTCTTTCCTCATTAATCTCGGGGACCTTAATACAAATTTTAGGGTTGGGGTAGGGGATAATAACCTGAAGGTCATTATCAAAAAAATGCGTGGGTACACTTTTCCATTCATAAAATTTTTTATTTTACAGTACTCGCCCATCCTATTAATTGTATATTAGGGTTAGGCGTTAGGGTAGGGGACTGGCAGCCAAGCTGGCACACACGGGTTCATTAGCCCAAGAAATAACTAATTAGATCTTAATTCAACACATTGCCTCAAGAATATTTTATTAGAACTTCCTATTTTTCATTAAGTCCCATCGGAAATCTCGTCTAATGTTTCTATCCACTCAGTTTCTTTTTTAATTCTCAAAGTTTTTGTCCAATATGTCTGGTGTTCTATAGGGAACATGATTGGACTATGGTCCTGATGTGCGAAGTGTATATATAAAATAGTTTGCCTCTCCTGATTCTCCATCAATCGTAAGTGTTGGACAAATCTAGCCTTCACAGAAATGTCTCACCAATGTACAACATTTTACATTGTTTACATTGAATAGCATAAATGCAGTTTTTCGTGGTTAACCTTAAGTCCTGTAAAATAGGTCTTTCTATCCCCGCTATTGAATTCTCAATCATTTTTTTATTTTCATAAGGGATTTGCCAAGCACACTTATTACGCTTTCTAAGGGTACATGACTCCTTGACCACTAAAATGCTTAAGTTGTTATTCTTTCGGTAGGCCGCCACTATCCTGCATTGTTGCAAATCTGTATCATCTTGTTGTGCCTGTCCAAAATTCCATCTCAACACACCTACTACCTCACATGCGTTCCTTGAAAATGTCATAACTATTGGGACTATTTGTTTACCCCCTTGTTCATCTTCCTCCTGTATCTCTTCCCCTATTTGTACCAATCCTTCCTGTTGCATATTCAACTGCTCCAACCACATTATGTCCTTTATAAAAAAATTCAAATTCCTTATGTGGGTCTCCCATCCAAGGTTTCCACCACCCTTCTGTTTTCATCATTTCCTTCCATAAATCCCTCTGGAACTCTTGTTTCAACTCCCATGCAGCTCCATCTCTAAATACCATCTTGATTTGTCTCCCTTCAACTTTCCACTCTCATCTTGGGCACCCAAAGACTACTGACCCCCTGTCGAGTTTCCCCACTCATCTTCCCTTTGAACCACAAACCTCTCTCTTATACCTCCCTGTCTTCCTTCACTCTGTTTCAGGTACGGATTTAAAGCGTACCCATTCACAAACCAGTTCTCTTTCAAACTAAGGTCAGCTGAATCTTCCTCCTGGGGGTCACACCACCATTTCTGCCCATTATCCCCAAAGTTAATCTTCCACCATTCCATCTCCAAATTAAAGTCCCAGATCTTATTAGGGTCTCTCCCACCCCACTCAAGACCACTCTGATTCATTATCTCAGGGCTCCTGATGACAATTTGGGGTCCCACCATTAACCTCAGGGCTCTTCCTCTCCTCATCACTAGGGTTCCCCCAATTAACCTTAGGGTTCTTGATGGAAATATTCGGGGTTCTAATAACATTAGGGCCACCTCTCCTCCCCTGCCCCACCCAATGGGCCTTAAGGTTAGAATTTGGGAAAGGGGAGATTGTACTGGGGTGTATAGTTATAGTATTTTGAGGTCCCCAGAGTTCACCCCGTTAACATCAGGGAACTCCATAAGAGTCCCAGGGTTCCCCACCTTAATCTCTGAGTTCCTCCTACTGACCTACTGGTCATGATTTTAACCTCAGGGACCCCATCCTCATAGGCCTTAAGGTTAGGATTGAGGGATGGGAAATTAGGGTTAGGATTAGGTTAGGGGATAATAACCCGAAGGTTATATCAAAAACATGGGTACACACACCCCATTCATAAAATTTTTATTTTATAGTCCCCACCCATCCAACCAATTATAAAATAATTTTTTCATAGAAAGTCTAATGTTCTAAAATATCTAATTAATAATTTGAAATCTGTCCCATACATTGCCAATCAATAATTTTAATTTCTTTTTTTTTTCCCCATAGAGGGTTTAACACAATAAATACCCCCCATCCATCAAAAATAAAATATTTAAACTAGCAATAAATAAGGACATTTAAATTTTTTTTTACAAAATAGATATCAAAAGAACAAAAACAGACTAACAAATCCTTAAAAATAAAATACTATTTTTAATAAAAACCCTGAATCAAAGTATAAAATTTGTCTGTATTTTCCCCCAAGGGCCATACTAGGTTCCCTGTATTTATAAAAATTATACATCAAAACATTGACCTAAACATACCAACAAAAAATTAAATCCACTACAATAAGACGATGGACACGACCACAAAATTCGAACATCCGGGACCTGAGTGACCACACCATCCTTAACCTCCGGGCCCCATTTTCAAAAAGGTATGGAAAAGGAAGGAACGGGAAGACAAAAAAGACAAGAAACAAACCTTTAACCTCAGGGACCAAGGCAATTTTTTCTTTTTAGCCTCAGGGCCCTGTTTTAAAGGGGTAAAGATAAGGGAAAGGATGGGAAAGACAATCTAACATTAGAAAACACAAACTTTAACATCAGGGCCCTGTGCAACAATGTTGTTTTTAACCTCAGGGACCCGGTTAAAGGGGTTAGGGACTAGGGTAGGATATAAATAAACAAATACACACTTTATCAGGGACCTAGGTAACTAATCAGTTTTTCACCTCAGAGCCCTGTGCAAAGGGGTTAGGATTAGGAAAGGGTAGACAATAAACATTGGGAACACAAACTTGAACATTAGGCCCCTGGGCAACAAATGTTGTTTTTAACCTCAGGGACCCGTTTAAAGGGGTTAAGTTAAGGGTTAGGTTAGGGGGATATGAGCCTTGCGGCAACGCATGGGTACACTTTTTTTTCCGTCATAAATATTTTTTATTTTAATAGGATCACTTAATCTATCTAAATTACTCCATGATCACATCACTACTCGAGCACTATCCTACACTTATCTCATCAGTACAATTATCCCTGAACTATCCAATGATTTTAATTTTGTTAAACGTTTTAGTTATGGCTGTTCTCTGGAACCATTGCCTACCATTACTTTTATAACATTTTTAAATAAATTATTAATACCTTATGGATATTAGACAGAACAGTACACTAAAGTTAAAAACAAGATCATGTGCCAATTTATTTGATTAGGTATTTATTTTTCTCTAAACCGACCATAAACCTTCATTATTCCTACCTCTACACAACTATCCCAAAAAACATAGTTGTCTTTTTCACCCCTCCTTCCTAACTAAACAAACAAAAATAGACCATCCCTCACCTAAAGCCTCATCTAATCCTACTGCCCACTTTACTGACTTAACATCAGGGCCTAATACCCCTAGAGGTTAGGGTTAGAATAAGGCAAGGGCGAGACAATCTATATAACATAACCCTAGACATAACTCTCTCTTCCTTTCATTTATAAAAATTACTTACTAACCTCCACTGGAGCTGCCCCATATACTATTTAACATCAGGGTCTCTCCTCCAGTGAGGTTAGGTTCAGTCTTTGAATTAGGGGATGGCTGTCTAAATTCACCCTAAAAAAGGAAAAAAGAGAACAAACCCAAAACTCAATCCTCCCAATTGTCCTTTAAAAAGGCTTATCAACCAGGAGGTGAGACACTTAACACCTCAATAACTACATCTATTATATTCGTTAGGCAACCACTAATATTCATTCGAGGTTTTGTTTAGCCAATAATGCACCAGTTCATGAGCCGACGTCGAAGCCAAGCGATCCGGGTGATCCACCTCCCTGTATAATTTAAATCTTGGGGAGAGGATCACTCTCGTCATATCACACTTCAACAGCAGCTCATTGCACTGGAACAATTTCCTGTTTAACACCGGATCTGCGGAAAGTGGAACCTGCGCCAAAAATACCTGTGCCTGTATATAAACAGATCTTATTACTGGCAGCACCCTTGACCAATCAATCGGGATATTGGCACAGGTTGATGCCTGTACCACATCCAGATATCCAGCCAGGACAATAACTCTTAATGCCCGAAATAATTGGGCTTTTATTAAAATAGAGCAATAATGACGCTAGCGTGAGATTTTGTACGCTAACCAAATATACGTCACTATGAACTCTATTATGGAAATTGATCAATGTATCGGTCAACGAGTCCAAAGGTAGGTAGGAGAGGCCGGAAAGGCCCTGACAATGGCAGACCTTCATGGTATGGGTGTCAGTATCACTCATTCTCCGAAGATTCGTCAGAGATTATTCATCACATTCCCATTACCAACGAAATTTTTCTTTTCTAATTGAGCAATACTTCTTGAAGTTTGTTTTTTCTCAATCTGGGTTAGGGCTAATAGATTATATTCACCCCTAAGGGTAAATATTTGAACAGGTACACTACATACAGTTGTGCTAATAGCACTTTAATTGACCAAAGGAGCACATATTTTAAATCTAAAATCACTTAAATCTACTTTATTAAAATGGCTCTTAATAATGCCTCCAATCTGTCCTACTGTCTGTCATCTATGAGGTTTAACTAGTCGCCAATATCTGTACACATCTAATTCAGATGTGTCCAGAATTGAAACCATTCCCCTCCCCCAATCGACTTGACTAGATTTAATCTGGCAAATTCACACAAGCCTTAATATAAAGTATTAAAATAAATATTAAGGTGTTCATCTAAACTAAAAACTAGCCTTCTAAAAAAACCTTTTCAATCAAATTTGGATCTAAATAAAATGCAGGACTATCTAATCTCACTTTGAGTGGATCCACCTTAAAATTAAGTTCATGGATACCACGCAAAGTAAAAGATCCACAGCAGGAGACTTATTATTGCTAGGGCTAGGTGTCCCTATATTATCTTCGGTTTAGGCACCCAGTCACAAACTTATCAGGGAACAAACTGACATTCCACTGCCCACCCCCACCCATTTTAAGTTTAGTCCTAAGGGTGAGAGGTAGGTTAGTCCAGAATCGGGACCTCCACTAAATTAGGGTTAGGATTAGGGTAGGGGATAATAGCTACGAATAGCCATATGCGGGTACACTAATCCAAATTATTCAGTGTAAATTTCAATTTTGTCCTTCATCAATTACATGAGATTTACCCAATTTAAAAATTATCCAATTAAAATTTTTCATTCAGGCCGTCTGGAAACAGTCCCTAGGGCCTTTATACACTCCATTTCCTTTTTTAATCTATTTGTCTTTGTCCAGTAACTTTGTTGTTCTAAGCCAAAGAAAACGGGTTCATGCTCATCTTGTTGAAAGTGTTTATACAATTCAACCCCGCTTGGTTTGGTTCTCCATTAATCTTAAATGCTGGACACACCTAGCCCCAATGGAATTTTTAGTCTCCCCCACAGATTTTTTTTTTTACATTTCCTACATTGTATACCATATATTCAATTAATCGATGTTTTTTGAAGGTCCTGAAAAATAGGTAACTATTTCCGTAAAAGGGTTTTTAATGATTTTTTTCTTTTCAAAGGGAATTTATCCAGGCACATTTATTCCTGCGTTTCTTTTTTGTGCATGAAGCCCTCACCAAAAAATCCTTAAGAGTTTCATTTCGACGGAAAGCAGCCACTATTTTCCATTCTCCCCATTCTTCCTCCTGTCTGAAAATTCACAAAACATTTTCTGTCTCTCCATCACCCATCTAGCCTGTCCTGAAAATGTAAATACCATGGGTAAAATCCTTTCACCTTTCTCACTCTTTTCCTCTATTCTCTCCTGCTGTTCATTTCTATACAATTCCACCTCTCCAATCTCTTCACCCTCCATTCCATTCCTGTCTTCCCCTTCGTCCAAGTATTCCACTCTTTCATCTCTCTCTCCATAATGCCCCCAATTCCTTATAATCCCCCATTATCAATCTCCATCGCATCAGTCCTTCCTGCATTATCTCATTTCTTTGTTGTATATCTGGACTCTCAAAATATACGTTTAGGTTTTTCAAACCCTCCATTCCTATTTCACTCAATTTAGGGTTAGATGAGGGATGGGCTCTATCCCCATCCTTAAAATTAAGGTTAGGAAGGGGCCGAGTTTTATCCGTCTCCACCATATGAGAGATTCCATTAACCTTAGGGACCCAGTTATTATCCTTAAGCTTAGGGTTGGGGGAAGGGTGGGCTATATTATTATTTGATTCAGAATTTAAGAGGGGTTGAGTTATCACCACCACATTAATGATCTCATTAATCTTATGGATCTTGTTATTGTCTTTAAGCTTAGGGTTGGGGGAGGGGTGGGCTGTATTGTTATTAAGTTCAGAGTCTAGGAAGGGTTGAGCTCTATCAACTAACATCATATCGAAGATCTCAATCTCAGGGACCCTAATATAATCCTTAAGTTTGAGATTCGGAGGAGGGGGGACCTCATCCATTACACCCCTGCCGTTGGAAATCTCATTAACCTTAGGGATCATGATACTAACATTAGGTTTCAGATTAAAATAATCAACCGTAATATTCTCCCTAAGTTCAAAAAAGGTGTCCCAGTCTGTAAGACAATATTCCTCAATGTGGTAATCATCTATTAAATCTAAGATTCTTAAATCCCCTTGTCTAAGTACATGCCCTCCTCCTCCAACAGTCTTTTGTATATTTATAGGAGAGGAAAACTTAGCTATTCCAACATTCTTCTCTATCCCCTCCAATATCCTCCGGCTATTCTGTTGATTAAATAGCATAGGTCCAACCATCCGGACAGGTAAGGCTCCAGAAAAAAAAGGAAGAGAGATTTCAAGAGAGACCCAATTTGGATAACAAGTTAAGAACCAATTTTCCACTATTGACCACCATGAAATACATGTTTTATTTCCATCCTCCTTCCATTTAACCTCCCATATAGGTTCCAACCATATTCCAGATAAAATTGATCATATCGGTATTCCTCTTCCTCACCCCACAATGTTAACCAAGAGCATCCCGAAACACTAAACCCACCTTCCATCCCTTCCAGGAGTTCCGGTATTCCTGTATATTTATTTTACTGACACAAACCGATATCCCAAATAGTTTTTATACTCTAATTTGATTTCATTATTTCCTTTAAAAAAGTTCTAGAGTATCCCCTCATTTTAAGAACTGAAAACAACGTATGCTCCGCCTCCTCGGTATGTTTCATTTTTATAGAATCAACTCGGATATGAATCAACAGATTTAATAATACGCCTGAAGGTATGCCTCGGGTGATAACTCTTATGTAAAATAGCATGGGAATCCGTTGTTTTAAAGTAAACCTTAGATTTTATTTTTTTAGAGAATCCCGGAAGTTGGTGAAAATATAATTGTGTATCTAGAAATGTAATTGTTACATCACTCACTTCAGCTGTTAGTTTAATTGTTGGGTGAATACTATTCAGCGTTTCAACAAATACATGGAAATCGCTTAATGAATGCGTCCAAATGCCAAAGATGTCATCTAAATACCTAAGATATAATACAGGTAATTTATGGCAATTAGCAAAAGCTGTACGCTCCCACTCCTCCATATAAATATTGGCATATGCCGGTGCATAACTGTTTCCCCATAGCCGTCCCGTGAATCTGCAAGTACAACTTCCATTTAAATTCAAATTCATTAGTCCTTAAACTCAGATCTAATAAATCCAATAAATGGTGATCCGGTCATCTCCCAAACATTTTTCACCGCCTTCATGCCCATGTCTATGTCAATATTTGTGTAAAGGGATTCTACATCCATAGCAAACATAGCCTGATTCGGAAATACTCTTATTTTTAATCAATTCCAAAAAGTGATAAGTATCCCTCACATAGCTATTATGTCTCTGGGATAAAGGATTTAAGTAAAAATCCAAATATTCCAAAACCGCATATGATTCCGAGGAACAATCCGATACTATCGGTCTCCCTGCTGGTACCGGACAAGGAATTGTCCACTTTTTTCTGGATCTTTGTGGACTTTCGGGAGTAAATAAAATTTCCTGGTGGCTGGTTCAGGGGGCCCCTTCAAATATATTTCTTTTGCTTTGCAGTAATAAATCCCTCGTCATACAGACCATCTAATATTTTACTGATTTTATCTTTAGTCCGTAAATTTTTTTTAGGGGTCGATTAATGTAACCTGTTAATTGTCTTTCCCCCTCCAAAATATATTGGGTTCTATCCAAAATAACACACATCGATCCTTTATCAGCCGGTTTAATTATGATTTCCTTATTCCTACAAAGATTTAATGCCTGCCTCTCACCTGTTGATAAATTGTCCACAAATGATGATTGGATTGAACCTAAATCCACATCCTCCTGATCTTTTTTAATTAAGTTCAGGATCTCTTAATCCAAAACCTCATCCTTTGGAACCCAGTAGGAAGGCTTCACAAAACGTCTGGGCTCCTCCCCTGTCTCGCCTCCAAAGAAATCAATTTTAATCTCCTATGAAACTTATAAAATGTCTCTTTTAATTTCATCCAAGTCCACCACCAAGGGGGTTGGGATAAATGTTAATCCCTTTTGTAACAGTGTTATTTCAATTTCTGATAGTCTAAACCAATTGCTTAGGTTCATAACATTTGCTTGTAAACAGGGAACAAATCGTGTTGACCCCTCTAAAAGTTTAAATTATCAAGCCAATCATCCATAATCAGATATGCCTGATAACGTTCCCAGTGTATCAAATCCTCCTCTAATTCTACATCTCCCTGGCCCTGGGTATCCAACACATTATACCTTGGATCATCTTCCAAAATTTTATTTAGCCTACCAAGCCAGTCGCACAGTTCTTTAGTTTGTTTTTGATGGGAATAAGGAACTTTCGCAAACCAAATCTGAGCCTGTGGAAATTTCCCACTAACCACCGAATACAATCCTCCAAAGTTCTCTTATTTTATCCTCCCTAGGATGCGTATCCTTTAAACAATTATTCAGGCCCAAACAAAATATCCTCTGGACATTTGTCCTGGGATTTTTAATTTTTAAAAAAATTGATTTAATATGTTGAATCCTTGCTCCCGGAAAACTGTGTGCCTCCATCTCACATTGCCTAAAATGTACTATCCTACTTATATTGGAGTCCCCTACAAGGAGATTTGGTTTTTGTGGATCTAAGGCCCAAGTCCGCCAATCTGTACTCCCTGTGTGTCTTATTGGTTTATTTACCACCTCCACCTCTTTAACTTTTTCTAGTAAAAAAATTGGAAGGATCAGACTGGGATATGGAATCCATATTAAATTAAGAACCCATTTCATCCCTATTCATCTCTTCCTCCCTTACTTCAAAACCAATTACTTCCTCCTGTCTGTTTTCTGATACCGGTATTATAATTGTATCCACACCACCTTTTATCAACTCGGGGAAAAATTGGAGCACACCGAACGCACTGGTACACTTCCGACGTATTGTAACTTTACAATAGTTCCCCGGCACATCATATATCCCTGAAAAGCCATGTTAATATTTAAACACCCCTTAAAATTAATTTAAAATAGACCCCTCCCACAATTATTATACAAAGACCATAATGTGCATAAATTCATTTTAACATTTTAAAACTGCCTCATCAATGGTCTAAAAAATAATCTGTAAAAAGGTCACTAAAAATGTCATAAATGGGTTAAAATCCAATAATAAATGGCTCTAAATCAATACCAACGGGTTATAAAATGTAGATTAAACTAAGGCTAAAAAGGAAAAACACAGTAATAAAAAAAACCAGGCCAATAGTGATGAGGGCCATATTAAGTATAATTTTACAGCCCCCCCACTATCTTAACATTAGGGCTCTAGTTTAAAAATGGACCCACCCCAACGAACTTTAAGTTTAGTATTTGTCGTAGGGATAGGCCCATCTAAGATCAACAGGAAAAAAGAATTAGTTAGGGTTAGGTTTTTATTATATATACACAAGTGTACATAAGATTTGAGTGCTCTCAATGAGCACTATTTAAAACCAGACGGCTCTCATAGCGGAACCGCTGGCAGTGGCGCACTCACACCTTGTACAACCAATCTTTCCCTATTAAAACCATCGGTGCATCAAAGATGCTTCCTTGTTATAATATTTTCCTTTTTAGAATTTTGTTCAATAGGAGTAGCACTCCAAACAATCCATACTCCGTACATGACCGTCGCCTTTGCATCCAGTCTCATGCATATGTCCATTGCCGCAGCATATAAGGTTTCTTTTAAAGCCTCATCCAAAAGGAGTAACACTCCAAACTGTGCTCCGTGCACATGGCCATCATCATTGCACCACGCTCCATGCATACAGCCGCCGCATTCTTAAGTCCACGAAGTAAACTTGAATCTTTCTTATAAGTATCAAAACATGTTTGTTAATTTAACATAGCAGACAATCTGTGCCTCGTGCAAATGGCCGTTATCCTTGCACCTAGTTTCATGCATATGCCCGTTGCCACAGTGCTCAAATATCTGCAAAAAAATTTTTTTTCTTTTTTCTCTGTTTTAAGCATCCGAATGTTTTTGTTAACTTAGGATATACATATAATATATAGGGTTTCTTTTAAAACCTCATCCCCGAGGAGTAACACTCCAAACAAACTGTGCTCCGTGCACATGACCATCGCCATTGCACCGTGCTTTATGCATGTAACCGCTGCACTTTAAAATCCGTGAAAAATAACCTTGAATCTTTCTTTGTTGTAGGCATCAAAATATGTTCCTTAACTTAATATTTGCATCTTTCTTTGTTTTAACCATCCAAAAGAAGTAACACTCCAAACAAACTGTGCTCCGTGCACATGGCTGTCGCCATTGCACCACGCTCCATGCATACAACCACCGCCGCTACGTTCTTAAGTCCATGAAGTAAACTTGAATCTTTCTTTATTATAGGCATCAAAACCTGTTCATTTGCTTATTATTATGGACAAACTGTGCTCAGTGCCCATGGCCGTTACCATTGCACCTAGTTTCATACATATGCCCGTTGCCGCAGCACTCTCATATCCGCGAAAAACCTTTTTTCTTTTTTTGTTTTAAGCATCCGAATATGTCTGTTAACTTAGGATATACATATCAAATAGGGTTTCTTTTAAAACCTCATCCAAAAGGAGTAACACTCCAAACAAACTGTGCTCTGTGTATATGACCGTCGCCATTGCACCGTGCTTTATGCATATAACCATTGCTGCTGCACATTAAAATCCGCGAAAAACAACCTTGAATCCTTAGTTATAAGCATCATATGTTCGTTAACTTTCATTTTGCATCTTTCTTTGTTTTAAACATCCGAAAATTTGTTTACTTAGGATATACATATAATATGTAGGATTTCTTTTTTAATCTCATTCAAGAGGAGTAACACTCCAAACAAATTGCGCTCCATGCATATGGCCGTCGCCATTGCACCGTGTTCCATGCATATAACCGTTATTGCTGTGCTCTTAAATCCATGAAAAATAATTTTTTTCTATATACAAAATTTCTCTTAAAGCACCCTCCAACCAGAGTAATAGTCCAAACCAGCCGTGCTCCGTACAGTCGTTACCATATACTTACACTTTTCGTCCGAATTAATTTCAGCTGTTTCTTTAATATATGACATTCAAACATCCTCGTAACTTTCAAATATGGCATTGCTTTAAATATAACCAGCCATAATAAATACATAGATTTGCAATTTACCTTGCGAGGTGAGAGCCTGGTGTGCTCCACCCGTGTCGGTGTCCCCGTGACTTTATCCCCGACGATGTACAATATTATTCTTAGAAAACAATTTGCTTTTGTCCAAAATTTAGTTTAAGTAACAAAACTGAATCAATTACTAGATTCATATTAGCTTGCCCTCCAGCAGTTTTAGGTGCGTTCAGCAAGTAGCCGTTGACCAAGTGTTGTATATATGTGCTTCCCCTAGAGGAAGTACCTCCCCCAAGCATTTTTCAAAAGATAACATCCGTGCTGCACTAAACTTCTCGTGACTTCCATGTATTTTGCATTAGTTACAACATATACATATATGTTTATTTCTTGAGCAATGGGAAAGGAGTGTAAGTATTCCTTTCCCAATATTAACTGTACAAGCATCCTTTGTTTAAGATAAGTATACTTAAAGTACATACAGGTGAATACATTGCTTTCCTATTTAAGCTGTATACAGGTAAGTACATATTTCCCAATATTAGTTGCACAAGCATGTATAACTAGATACATTCCTTTCCCATTGCTTAAGACATATACAGGCAAGTTCCTTTTCCAGTATTAATTGTAAAAGCATCCTTTCTTTAAGTATATTAAACACATCTATAGATGAGTACATTACTTTTCCATTGTCTAAGCCGTATATGGATAGGTTGTATCAATTCCCAGTACTAGTTACACAAGCATCTTTTCCTTGTTCAGGCGAGTATATCAACATGTCATCAAAAAAAACTCCTTTTAACCTTAGGCAGGTAGTTCACTTATTTTAACATTAGACGTGTAGTTCACTTGCCCCTAGTCTTTAGGGGTTAAATTTCTTTTAACCTTAGGCGAGTAGGTCCCTTGCCCTTAGGTTTAAGATCCGGATTTGTTCTTATATAAATATTTTTCCATCAGTAAAACTCCTTTTAACATTCCTCTTAACATTAGGCGTGTGGTTCTCTTATTTTAACATTAGGCGAATAGTTCACTTGTCCTTAGCCTTAGGGGTAAATTATACTTTCCACCTTAGGCGAGTAGATTACTTGCCTTTAAGTTTAGAGTAGGATTCGGGTTTGTTCTTATATGAATACTGTCTCCATTAGTGGTCTTGAAAGTGAAGTTCCCTTTAACCTTAGGTAAGTAATCTAATCCTGTTAACATTAGATGAGTAGTTTACTTATTTTAACATTAGGCGGGTAGTTTACTGGCTTTTAGCCTTAGGGATCAAGCTTCTTTTAACCTTAGGCAAGTATTTGAATCAGTATCCTAGTCCGAGACAATAACTCCAGTGTAGGCTTCAATCCTGGCCTAGTGCTCCAAAAGAGTCAATCTGCACTTTCATATGTAATTATCCATAATTTTCTTGATATCAGGTCTTCAAATCTGCTGACTTTTGTTTTAATGAATCCTAAATTTGATTAAAGCCCCTTGGTTCTATACACTTAAGTTTTTTAATTCATTTCCTCTCCTGTGTTCTCCTGTGTTTGGTGTTCCAATCTCTTATGTTCTAGTATTGTGATTTTGAGTAGTTTAATGAAACTCATGTTCTTTGTCACATACTTGTTAAAGCATGTGAGGATTTGCTGTTGCTTCTCATTCCATTTGGAAGAAAAGTTAAGTTCCTGGACGTAAATTTCTGCCATTGGGAATGTTCCCTTCGCTGTGGCCTGTAGAATCTGGAGCTGTTTCTCAATAGTTCTGGTGAATTTAAAATCCCTGTTATTAATGCCAACTGATATGATCAAGTTCTGTACCTCCAAATTTGGCTTTTCCATTTTTCTGAATAATGCACTAATGTGACTTATCCTTGTTCTGGGGAAACAATCTATCTGTAGGTGCTGATATGGGATGTCCTCGTACTAGGCAAACATTAGAATCACCCACTATTACATTGGGTTTAGTAATTATTAAATTCCATTGTGCGAATTTAAATCTGGACATCCCATGACTTTTAGGATAATACAATTGTTTGGCCGGATTATTTTTTGACCAAACGGCCTTTAGTAAGTGCAACCCGAGCAAGTTCCTCATTGTCCAACCTGCATCTGGTCAAATCGGATTTTGCACTGGGCTGTGGCTCCAGAGGATGTCCTGCCTGGATCGGCCTGGAACTTATCCTTGGTCCATTTCCCTTTGTACCACCTTCTCCTTCACCTTCTGCTTTGTTTATCCTATTCTATCTACTCGAGCCTTCCATCTCAACTTGTGTATTTATCTACTTTAACAATCTTCTTCTAATAGTACATAGGTCAATTTAACAATTATTTTATAGTTTCCTATTTTTCAAACCTGTTTGTTTCTGTATTGTTACTCTCCCTTTCTATTTATCTCAGATCTAGATTCTTCTCTAAACACAGTGTTAATACAATGCTATACAGAGTAAGGCGTCAATATTCTTACCACCTCTTAAATCCCCACTGTCTATTCACTGTTAAATCAACAATAGGTGAGCAATACAGTTCCCTTTAACTAAGGCAGTACTACAGGTTATATAGTCTCCCTAAGCCAGTTAACAACACCATCAATAGCAACCAAGGATCATGCAACACAGTCCTAACAATTAAGGAAAAGACGACCAGTCAGTTCTAAGAAAATAACCTCGTGGTCGCTGTACTTTACCCCTCTTGTCGACCCGTCTTTGCTTGGAGGTCCCAAAGCTAGATTTTATTAGTTTGGGAGAAAAGGGTTAAGCAGCAATACTCTAAAAACATGCACAACTAGTTTCTCCTCGTTTGAGGCTTCGTCAGGTGCAAAAAGATGTTCAGAAGAATAATATTCACTGCAAGTAGAAGCCCAGCCGTAGTCCGACACAGCATACGTCTCCCTATATTCGTTATAGAATAAGTGAGCTCCTGCTAGTGTCAGCCAGCAGGCTGTACTTATACTTCCCTGTTCCTATGTTCTGGAGGTGTTAATCACTCTAGCCCAGCTCCAGGCTTCAAAGAGATCAACTCCGCCCCAGTCTATTGTATGGTGTCAAGGGCTCCCAATCGCTCTCTCCTCCAGCTCCCGATCAGCAAATTCCTGAGAGGATTAGGAGTCATTAAACAACCTTTTGTTCCCTCCTCCCAGTTGCCCTGTCGTTACGTCCAGAATGCTCACCCACTGTTGTAGACAAGTGAGGGATGATTAAAGAGCCACTTGGACAATGGACTACCTAGTTTTTTATACTTGTTGCTTGCACCTCTGGTGAGGTGTTAGCTAGGCTGTAGTTTTTTTGAGCTATTGCTAAGGGATCATCACCTGTATATCTCCCTTAGTGTTTTATTGCAAAATTATAAAAAGAATGTTTTAGATATATATACAAATGACCTATTTAATTAAGTTATATTTGAGACAAAAGGATGTCTCCTTAATCAATTAAGTCTAAAAGTTGAAGAGAAGGTATGAGCCAACTAATTAAGAGTGGAGAGAAAGGAAATGTCTCTCTAAGTCTGAAGAAGTAAAAAAGCAAAACCAAGTGGGCTGGATGACAAGGTTTTCCCTTTGTATGAGGCACTTTCATGGGGATTCTGTTTTCCCTAAACCTAACCTTGCGTTTTGATTACACTGCTCCAATAATGAGCTTTGTGCCTCTCTCTGCTTATGGGGTTTCAGGAAGCACTGGCCATCTCATACCAATTTGTTTTGGGCTAATACCTTGCCCCTTCCCCATGTTTTTCTATTGATTCTCTATGTATCCTCCTACATGGTGCCCTCTATCCAAGTAAGTCTTATCCTGTTTTTTTTTTTTTGGACTGTGTTCTTTCCTTTGTTTCCCTATTTGTATCTTATTTTGTTCTGCCTTGATGGGCTCGAGTTCATCTCTGGTCACTTAGCTGTGGTTCCAGGGGATGTTCTGCCTTGGTGGGCCCGAGTTCATCCCTTGTCCCTTTCCCTTCGTACGTGCTTCCCTTCTTATCCCCATGTTAAGTTCTTCTTATATTTGT